>NC_025996.2:55769047-55796134 GCF_000442705.2 Elaeis guineensis | reverse complement strand
TAAGATCCTATTATATGATTATTATATGATATTAAATCAAAAATTAAAATATAAAGAGTAAGAACTACATGTTGATTATATCAACATGTTTCTATACTACATCTAATGTATGTAAAATATAATAGATCAGATCTATTACCTTGCAAGTTAGACATTCTAACTTGCAGATCTGGGCTTAAAATGATGTTGTGAGCTGCACATGTATCCACCTCTAGGATCATCCACACGAGCCCACGAATCAGATCAGAATCCTGGTCCAGAAAATTAGCACAGTATACTAGTACTGTGCTGATCTTCTTCGATGGTTGATCAGATGCTCCTTCTTCTTGATTTGGATTCCTCAAAGATGAAAGTAGAGAAAAGTTTTAGATCTGAGACACTCTAAGAAAACTCACAGATGGAGGAAGGAAAGAGGTGAACTCAGCAACCCTAGAAGAAGACCCTCTTCTTCTTCTCTTTGCTCTCACCCAGACACTTAGTTTTGTGTCTATTATATCTCCACGCTCCAACACTCTTTTCTCTGATTTTATATGTTTAAAGGTCTCACAATGCTCTATAATTCACAAAAATAAAAGAAATTCATCTAAATAATGAGATATGAAGAATCCTTGTCTAGGTCAAATACCTATCAAGAAAAATCCAAACAGGGCAAGACAAGTGGTGCCCAACTCTGGGTCCCCCTCTTTCTTTTCTACCATGGACCACCAGAAAAGAATACACAATATTTCCATAAAAATATAAAAATTTCAAAAAAAATCTAGATAAAATCAATGCCATAAGGAAAGAGTTTTGGTTTCCTAAAATTCTATCTCATAGAATTTGAAATCCAAACTAATTCCTACTTTGACTTGGTCCACAACCACATTCCATGTAAGAGAAAAAAGTGAAAAGCTTTAGGCATGCATGAAGGCCTAGGAGAGAAGGTTTTGTTACAAAATAAGAGAGAGTGGGCGTGGGGGCTAAGGTGGCGCAAGGTGGAATCCTAGTCTTACTAGGGTTCAATCTATGACTTATTCAATTTGTTTCTCAAACAAGTCAAACCAAAATCAAATCAACCCAATTAAAATATGTCTTAACCTAATTAAGAACCTAATTTAATCAAATTAAATTATATTTAAATTTGATTTAATTTTCTAATCAAATTAAAATTAGGTTGATCCAAGTCCTAATTGAACTAGGACTAGTTTTTTCTTGTACTTGGCTTATCCAATAAACTAATTGAACTTGATCCAATCAAGCCCAAACTAAATCTAATTAAATTATATTCAATTAGACTTAATCTCAGTCCATTGGCTTAATCAAATTAAGTATTAGCAATTGAATTGCTAATCGATCCTCTTGCAACACTTGCACTAGGTTAAATGTCAATCGTATTGATCATTTAACCCCAGAATGATTCTTAATCATTGATCAACCATCTGATCGGATTATAAACTCTAATGTGTGTGATCTCATAGGTCAAACCTAAGTCGGTAGTATAGAAATAAATTTTTATACCAATCGAAGTGACCATCTAGCAATGGTACGCGATGATCGGATAAGTCGAATGTGTAGAACAATATCCTTAGAACCCATACGGATATAGTTTCCATATAATTCATTCTCTTGACCAAAATGCTCATAGAAACCTCAGAGTTCAACTGTCAACTCTGATCAGGTTGTCCACATTATATTTCAAAATATCAAATCCATCTGATGGATTACTCTGGCCATGGTTTTGCTAAATTGAAATACAGCGACTCATTCTTCTCCAACTCTTAGAGTGGTCAATCTCATCTTGATCATACTCTGACTTTACAAGTACTTGACTATGCCCAGAAGCCTTCCATCATTGAATTAGAAATTCAGTTAGTCCAGTACCAAAGCACAGTGAGTTGCTTGCAAGTCACTGAGATGATCTCAAGTCTAAGGGATACTTATACCTATATCCCATCAGAGACATTCTCGACAGTAGAATGCTCTAGAGTTGGTCATATTTAATGATGATGTACCCTTACATCTCATCTGTATGCCATACCTGTGGAGAAATTCAGTACAGGGGTAAAATGGTAATTTTAAAACTTTTTCAAAATTATAATTTTACAGTAAAAAATTATTAATTAATCTAATTAATTAATAAAAATTTATCCTACACTAGGATCTAAATATGATATATAGCATGCATGCATTTAAATTTGAAATTGAATTTGAACAGTAAACACTTTACTGTAATGTGTTCAGAACACAATACCTTTGTGTGGGTAGTAGATCGCCGCAATCTGATCACTGTTGGGAGAGTCTGATCATCATGATATAGCCACACAGTATGTCTGGCCTCTGTAGATCATCCACAAGAAGCTCCCGATCTGATCGACTCCTCACGAGTGATAGCTCGTTGTAGAGCCCTTTCGACGGTCGATGCTGATCGAACTCCTTCGATCGATGTCTGTCAATTCTTTGGATACTCTAGATCATCAGTAGACATGCTTGAGAGGATGTTGAAGATCTCTCTAAAATTTGCTGGGCTCACAACATTCATAGCTCAACTTTTCACTTCCCGAACTCCAGGCTGAAACCCTGAAGAACTCACTGAAACCCTGCGCACACTTTTTCTTTCTTTTTTTTCTTTTCTCTCGAAAGGATATTGACCTTCACCTTGCACACAAGGATTCCTCACGCCTAGATTTTCTCTCCAAAATTTTTCTTGCACACGCCCCACTCTTCTCCTCCTTTTAAAATAACGTCAAACGTCTTATCCACGTGAGAGGATAAAGATGAGTAATTGCACATTTGAATTCAAATCAAATTTTGAATTTAAATGGAAACCAATTTATCCCTATCCACTAAGGGCATGAGAAGAGGAGGGCATGGCTTAATTTGTGCATAAGTAGTTTCATGAGAAACATTTTCTCATGTAATAAATGAGGCGTTAAAAGAGGATAAGGTCAAGGCGCTAAGATTGGTTGCTCATTCAAATTCAAACTTTGTTTTGAATTTGAATGGCCAATCAATCATCCTTATCCACTCATATGGTGCATTAAAGTAGGGCATGAGGAGGGCTTTGCATGAGAAAAAATTATGAGAACTTTCTTCTCGTGAATTCAAATGGGCGCAGTGGAAGTGAGGTGGCGCAGGGAGAATGGGTCAAGGTGGTTTCATTATTTAAACAACCTAATTGAACCAAATAAGTTAGGCCCAATTAGACTAATTTAAATCTAACTTAATTAGGCTTAATTAGGCTCAATAAAATCCTAATCAAATCAAGAATTGATTAAGCCCAACCCCTGATAATATCAGGGACCAAACCATCTCGACGATTAGGTCAACTCTTAACCTAATCGGGTCAAACCCAACTGAATCCAATTCAATTGGACTTGAACCAAAATTAATTACTCAATTAAATTTAGTTAATTAGTGATTAAATCACTAATTAAACCTCTCATAAATATTGAGTCCAAATCCGATGGGTAATCGGGCATAAGAATTCATCGATATGTAACCCTGATCGAAGAATCCTAAACCAGTGGGACTCTTGACCCCGGTACCCAAAATGTGTGGAATTCATGATCAGAGAATCTTGATTCTTGATCATAGAATCTCAGACATGAAAGACTCTTCACCAGCTATCAGATCAGATAGGAACCTCTAATGTGTGTGACTCTGCAGGTTTGAACCTAAGCCGGTAGCACAGGAACCAATTCCTGTACTAATCGAAGTGACCATCTAGCAATGGTACCCGACGATCGGATAGATCGAATGGTCGCAATCGCAACACTCAGAACCTACATGAATATGGTTACTGTATAATTCATCTTTTTGACCTCTGTGTTTAGGATGACTCAGGGTTAAACTGTCAACCCTGATTAGATCATCCGAATCGTGCTCAACTCAAACAGTTCTGTGACTCCTCACAAAGACTACCCTGGCCAAGGTTTTGTTAAATTGAAACACGACTGTACACAGCTCCTAAACTGGAGTGATCAATCCCATCTTGACACATGCACCGACAAGTCAAGTACTTGACTACACCCAGCAGCCTTCCGTCATTGAATTAGAAATTCAGGTAGTCCAGTTCTTAAGTGCAGTGAGTTGCTTGCAAGTCATCGTGGCGGTCTCAGGTCGGAGGGATATTTATACCCATATTCCATCGGAGCAAATCTTGACAGCAGAAATAGCTCCAGAATCAGTCACGTTCAGTGCAAATGTACCCTTACATCTCACCTGTATGCCATACCAGTGTCTCCACACTCATTGGTTAAGAGGACAACCAACCTATATGGCACACAAGGACCTATGCTTGATAAATATTGTCGTCCTTGGTAACAACGTATCATTTTGTCGCAAACAGATTTAAGGACTAAACGATAAATCCTCCTTTGTCGAGTCTAAATAGTCCTAAGGACTTCACCACAATATAGGAGTTCATTAGAAGATGAAACATTTTGTGATGAAAAATGCCAAAATAATTTTTGTTAATTCATAATTCATGTACATATACAAAAATGAGCACAACCGTCAACAGACTAACGATTGGCTTTGGGACACTATTCTCAACAATTTTCCACTTGGCCTAAAGCCAATCGGTGCAGTATCTAATACCCATCTTCGACTTGTAGTCGTCAAACTCCTTCACCGCAATGGCTTTAGTGAATGGGTCGGTCAGGTTCTCCTTCCCATCGATCTTCTGAAGGTCGACATCACCTCGATCCACAATTTCTCGAATGAGATGGTAGCGGTGCAGAATATGCTTCATCTGTTGGTGTGCCTTCGGTTCTTTCGCCTGAGCAATGGCTCCAGAGCTATCACAGTAGAGCAGAACTGGACCAACAAGGAAGGGTGCTACTCTGAGCTCGGTGATGAACTTTCTCAGCCACACTGCTTCTTTGGCAGCATCTGATGCAGCGACATACTCCGCCTCGCAAACTGAATCAGCCACAGTGTATTGCTTGGAACTCTTCCAGTAGATAGCCCCACCATTAAGGATAAAAATAAATCCCGACACACTTTTACTGTCATCATGATCAGACTGAAAACTAGAGTCTGTAAACCCTATAAGTCTCAAGTCTGATTCACCATAAACAAGCCACTGGTCCTTAGTATTTCTTAAATACTTCAGGATGGTTTTAACAACCTTCCAGTGATTCTTCCCTGGATCAGATTGGTATTTACTCACTACCCCTAGTGAGTATGCCACATCTGGTCATGTACATGTCATGATGTACATGATAGATCCCACTGTCGAAGCATATGGAATCCTACCCATACGCTCTCTCTCTTGAGGTGTTGTCGGACAATCCCTCTTCGAGAGAGAAATTCCATGTCCTATCGGTAGATAGCCTTTCTTGAAATTCTCCATGCTGAACCTCTTCAGCATAGTATCTATGTACGTAGACTGGGATAAACCAAGCAACTTTTTAGATCTATCCCTATAGATCTTCATCCCTAGGATGTAGGAAGCTTCTCCCAAATCCTTCATGGAGAACTGTGACGACAGCCAAATCTTCATTCCCTATAATGCAGGGACATCATTCCCGATTAAGAGAATATCACCCACATACAATACAAGAAATACCACTACAGGACCATTAGCCCACTTATAAATGCAGGGCTCTTCTTCATTCTTAACGAAGCCATACGTCTTGATCGTCCTATCAAAATGTATGTTCCAACTCCGTGATGCCTACTTAAGTCCATAAATGGACCTCTGTAGCCTGCACACCTTAGACTCATCTGTGGATGTGAATCCTTCAGGTTGTATCATATACACCTCTTCATCCAGCTCTCCGTTTAGAAAAGCTGTCTTCACATCCATCTGCCAGATTTTATGGTCCAGATGGGCAGCTATCACAAGCATAATCCGAATGGATTTGAGCATTGCCACAGGAGAAAATGTCTCGTCATAGTCTATACCATAACGTTGATGATATCCCTTGGCAATCAGATGGACTTTATAGGTTTTCACCTTTCCGTCTGCGCCTCTCTTCCTCTTGAAGACCCACTTACATCCTATGGGTTTTACTCCTTCGGGTGGGTCAACCAATGTCCACACCTCGTTGACCTTCATGGACTCCATTTCGAATTTCATGGCTTCTAGCCATTTCTCAGAGTCGGATCTCTGCATTGCATCCATGTAGGTGATCGGATCCTCATCATTTTTATCAAGTTCGATAGGATCGTCGTCCCGGACCAAAAAACCATAGTATCTGTCCGATTGATGTGGTACTCTACCAGATCGCCTTAAGAGTGCTTGAATAATGGGCTCCAGATCTGATCTAATCAAATCCGGTTCAGGTTCAGCAACTTGCGTCAGATTTTCCACCTGTCGAACTTCATCAAGTTCGACCTTAGAGGCAACAGTTCCTTCACCAAGGAACTCCTTTTTCAAAAAGATTGTCTTAAGACTGACAAACACTTTTTGCTTATCAGCTAGGTAGAAGTAATACCCTTTGGTCTCTTTTGGGTACCCTATAAAATTACACTTGTCAGACCTAAGTCCAAGCTTGTCCATAATTAAACGTTTAACATAAGCCGGACACCCCCAAATCCTAAGGTGCGAGAGTACTGGCTTACGTCCTATCCATATCTCATATGGCGTTTTGGTTACAGACTTACTCAGAACTCTATTTAGAAGGTAACAAGCCGATTCGAGTGCATATCCCTAGAGGGAGATCAGCAAACCAGCAAACCCCATCATGGATCGAACCATGTCCAATAAGGTCCGATTCCTCCTTTCAGATACACCATTATGCTGTGGTGTTCCAGGAGGAGTCTATTGAGAGAGAATCTCATTCTCTCCAAGATATGTCAGAAACTCATTGGAAAGGTATTCACCTCCTCGATCAGATCGAAGAGTTTTAATATACTTTTTAGTTTATTTTTCTACCTCATTTCAGAATAGTTTGAACATTTCAAACGACTCCGACTTATGCTTCATAAAATAGACATACCCATATCTCGATAGGTCATCTGTGAAGGTTATGAAGTAGAAATATCCACCTTTTGCACTTGAGCTCATGGGTCCACATACATCAGAATGTACCAGAGCCAAGAGTTCACTGGCTCGCTCACCTTTTCTAGTAAAAGGTGACTTGGTCATTTTATCAAGAAGACAGGACTCACAGGTTGGAAATGATTCACAATCACCTACTTCAAGAATTCCTTCTTAAGCCAACCTGTTTATCCTGTTCTTATTGATATGACCTAGCCTACAATGCCAAAGGTAGACTTTTGACACATTATCTATTCTAGGATGTTTATCGAAGGTTTGAACCACATTAACAGGTTGTGATAAAAAGTAAATTCCATTATTAAGTTGTCCAACAAATATTGTAACACCATTCAAAATGATATTACTAACATTTCTTTTTATTAAAAATTGATAACCGTTCATGGCCAAAAGGCCTACAAAAATAATATTTAATAAAAATCTTGGATAATAGTGACATTCACTCAGAATTATATTTCGAGAATTGATTACAAGGTTCATGATTCCTAATGCTAGAACTAGAACTTTGCTTCCATCTCCAACGTTCAGGAATCTATCACCTTCATCAAATCTCCTACTGACCTGCAGATCCTGCATCAAATTGCAAATATGATAAGGGCTTTCGGTATCCAATACCCAGGCAGTAGTATCACAAATGAAAAAGTTGCAAGGTGTTATCATATCAGTACCTTGTTTCTTCTTCGACCTGTTTGGGTCCAGGGAGGCAATGTATAGAGGACAGTTCCTCTTCTAGTGCCCCTGCTTCTTGCAAAAGAAGCACTCTGCCTGGCTCTGGTTGGGCTTGCATTTCTTGGTCTGACCCTGTGCAGACGTCCCAACATGCAGCTGCACCTTCTTCTTCTTCTTCTTCTTGTTCTTCTTCTTCCCTTTCTTAAAGGGTTGACGACCAGAAGAAGACCCTCCCACAATATTCACCGACTCCTTATGGAGCTGGTGATCCTTCTCAAAGTTCTGCAGCAACCCCAACAAGCCGTGGTAGTTCACTACAGGCTTTGTCATCCGAAAATGAGTAAGAAAAGGGAGGAAGGACTTGGGCAATGAATTAAGGATCGCATCCTTACCGAGCTGCTCGTGCAAAGGAAAGCCCAGTTTACTTAGGCACTCAATCATTTCGATCATGTACAGTACATGATCAGTGACTGAGGCTCCATCCCTCATCCGAGCATTGAAAATGGTACAACTAGTTTTGTGCCTTTCAACGTCGTCAGGCATGCCAAAGGAGTCGTTCAACATTTGAAGCATCTCCTGTGGCTGGGCATTCTCGAACCTACGACTGAACTCATCATTCATTGCCGCCAGCATAATGCACCGAACGGTGGTGTGGTCGTTGAGCCACTTCTGATAAGTGTCTCGGATCATCCCTCTAACGTTCGGGGCTGGTTCCTCAGGTGCCGGATCTGTTAGTACATAAAGGATCCGCTCATGCTCAAGAACGATTTTTAATTTTTGATACCAACTATCGAAATTAGGTCCCATGAGCTTGTCATTATCTAATAATGACCGGAGTGACATGGTAGTGGCCATAGCTGCATAAAGAAAAACCAAACCTCTATTAGTACATAAATTATAAATACTAAAGATTTGAATTTTAGTCTAAAGTTTCTCTCAGTATTTTTGCGAACTGGTAGCCTCAACCTCCAATTCGAGGAATTACTTTAACTCCTTAGTGGGTACTAGAATCTACATAGACTACACACGAGCCCAACTTTGGTTGGTCAATCCATGTGCATCTATGGGTAGGTTCATAACCAGTTGTTTCTCTAAACAACTTCTAGTAATTGATTTTGCCCCAGAACCTAATCAGTAGGCTTTGGCCTCCACTGAAAAGATCTAGTTAGGTCCAACCATTAACATGATTTGATTTGGTGAATCGGATCAATAAATGATCAGGCCCGACTCTGGCTGGCCAACCTGACCACCATCAGAAAGACTCAAACCAAATTATCATATTATGAATGATAATTCCATTAGTCAATAAGCACTAGGCCTTTGGGCCTCCAATGATTATTAAACTAATGGACTCATTATCACTCACTTAATGAGAGGCTATGACTTAGTTATCAATATAACTTAATCATTTTTAGGGACCTAATAATTTTTGAGGATTTTATTAAAGGATAGATAAGAAGAAAATATCCAGCCAATTTCAATCCTCCCACTGACTTCACCAAGTCAGATTAAAAAAGAATTTAATTAAAGCTGGCATTAGGAGCACATAAATCAGTCAAACTGATTTACCTAATGATATGGGTGAGCCCTAATCACCAAGTGATCTAATCAAAATCTAATTCACTAGGTTGGCCACGTAAGTGAGATCAGTGATGGGGATAAGCCATTAACTCATCAGAGATCGAATCACTGCGAGTAGCTCTCGCTTAAAAACCACTGGTCAAATGCCAAACTTACCTTAGACACTAACTGGTTCATTAGTTTTAATTTGATCAACTTAGTAAATAGGGTTCCACCGCGTAGCCATGAATTAAGTCCATCTTGGTCTAGTTAAAGACATGGACCCATTCAACTACCACTATTGGAGTTGAGTCTAGAGTATCCTTGACCTAATCTAATTCAACTTTTGATTAGATTTGACCAATTACTCTAATTTAGTCTATTTCTTTAAGCTAATCTTAGGTCTAACCCAATTATGGACCTAATCCATCTAACCCATTGACCCACATGTTTATGCAATTGTCTTAGATCTTAATTCACAATTCTAGACCTACTAGACAACACTTAATTCTTTTAATTAAGTATTTGGGCTGATGGGTTAGGATTTGGCATTTCAAAAATAATTTTTAAATTTGAAAGGTTTTATTTTCTGTTCACCAAATATGTTGACTCATTACACAAATAAATCAGCACATTTCATAAATAGCAATCCTATTGCTAATTACATAATAAAAAATAACTCAATCAAAATAAATCATGAATATTCCTTTTGCTACTTCATCTGCATGGGATATAATTACATTGGCACCCCTACCGCCATAGGAGACCCCATCGAATGGGAAGAGAGGGCCTTTAAACCCTACTTTTCTCCTATGATCGGACGGCCATGGCAACCAACCCAATTCAATTACTTACTACTTGGATCAAGTATATCTAAATATACCAATTTTAAATTTTAAATTTCAAATTTCAAATTTTAAATTTTAAATTTTGAATTTTAAATTTCAAACAAATTTCAAATTTCAAATTTCAAAATTTTGAATTTTAAATTTTGAATTTCAAATTTCAAATTTTAAATTTTGAATTTCAAATTTAAAATTTTAACCAAATTTCAAATTTTAAATTTTAAATTTTTGAATTTCAAATTTTTGAATTTTGAATTTCAAATTTCAAAATTCAAATTTTAAATTTTGAATTTCAAATTTTTGAATTTTGAATTTCGAACAACTTTCAAAATTCAAATTTTAAATTTCAAATTTTAAATTTAAACTTTTAGATTACAACTTAATCTTCGCATGCAAATATATATATCATATCTAAGAACCCGCTCTGATACCATTTGTGGAGAAATTCAGTGGAGGGGTAAAATGGTAATTTTAAAACTTTTTCAAAATTATGATTTTACAGTAAAAATTATTAATTAATCTAATTAATTAATAAAAATTTATCCTATACTAGGATCTAAATATGATATATAGTATGCATGTATTTAAATTTGAAATTCCAATTAGAACAGTAAACACTTTACTGTAATGTGTTTAGAACACAATACCTTTGTGCGGGTAGTAGATCGCCGTAATTTGATCACCGTCGGGAGAGTCTGATCATCATGATATAGCCACACAGTGTATCTGGCCTCTGCGGATCATCCACATGAAGCTCCCAGTCTGATCCACTCCTCACAAGTGCTAGCTCGTTGTAGGGCCCTTTCGACGGTCGATGCTGATCGAACTCCTTCGATCGATGTCTCTCGATTTTTTAGATGCTTCAGATCATCAGCAAACATGCTTGAGAGGATGTTGAAGATCTCTCTAAAATTTGATGGGCTCACAATATTCATAGCTCACCTTTTCACTTCCCAAACTCCAGGCTGAAACCCTGAAGAACTCACTGAAACCCTGTGCATACTTTTTCTTTCTTTTCTTTCTTTTTCTCTCAGAAGGATATTGACCTTCACCTTGCACACAAGGATTCCTCACACCCAAATTTTATCTCCAAAATTTTTCTTGCACACACCCCACTCTTCTCCTCCTTTTAAAACAACATCAAACATCTTATCCACGTGAGAGGATAAAGATGAGTAATTGTACATTTGAATTCAAATCAAATTTTGAATTCAAATGGAAACCAATTTATCCCTATCCACTAAGGGCGTGAGAAGAGGAGGGTGTGGCTTAATTTGTGCGTAAGTGATTTTATGAGAAACATTTTCTCGTGTAATAAATGAGGCGTTAAAAGAGGATAAGGTCAAGGCGCTAAGATTGGTTGCTCATTCAAATTCAAACTTTGTTTTGAATTTGAATGGCCAACCAATCATCCTTATCCACTCATATGGTGCATTAAAGTAGGGCGTGAGGAGGGCTTTGTGTGAGAAAAAATTTATGAGAACTTCCTTCTCGTGAATTCAAATGGGCACAGTGGAAGTGAGGTGGCGCAGGGAGAATGGGTCAAGGTGGTTTCATTATTTAAACCAACCTAATTGAACCAAATAAGTTAGGCCCAATTAGACTAATTTAAATCCAACTTAATTAGGCTTAATTAGGCTCAATAAAATCCTAATCAAATCAAGAATTGATTAAGCCCAACCCCTGATCATATCAGGGACCAAACCATCTCGACGATTAGGTCAACTCTTAACCTAATCGGGTCAAACCCAACTGAATCCAATTCAATTGGACTTGATCCAAAATTAATTACTCAATAAAATTGAGTTAATTAGCAATTAAATCACTAATTAAACCTCTCATAAATATTGAGTCTAAATCCGATGGGTAATCGGGCATCAGAATTCATCGATATGTAACCCTGATCGAAGAATCCTAAACCAGTGGGACTCTTGACCCCGGTACCCAAAATGTGTGGAATTCATGATCAGAGAATCCTGATTCTCGATCATAAAATCTCAGACATGAAGGACTCTTCACCAGCTATCAGATCAGATAGGAATCTCTAATGTGTGTGACCCCGCAGGTTCGAACCTAAGCCGGTAGCACAGGAACCAATTCCTATGCTAATCGAAGTGATCATCTAGCAATGGTACCCGATGATCGGATAGGTCAAATGGTCGCAATCGCAACACTCAGAACCTACGTGAATATGGTTACTGTATAATTCATCCTTTTGACCTCTGTGTTTAGGATGACTCAGGGTTAAACTGTCAACCCTGATTAGATCATCCGAATCGTGCTCAACTCAAACAGTCCTGTGACTCCTCACAAAAACTACCCTGGCCAAGGTTTTGCTAAATTGAAACACGACTGTACACAGCTCCTAAACTAGAGTGGTCAATCCCATCTTGACACATGCACCGACAAGTCAAGTACTTGACTACACCCAGCAGCCTTCCATCATTGAATTAGAAATTCAGGTAGTCCAGTGCCTAAGTGTAGTGAGTTGCTTGCAAGTCACCGTGGCGGTCTCAGATCGGAGGGATATTTATACCCATATTCCATCGGAGCAAATCTTGACAGCAAAAATAGCTCCAGAATTGGTCATGTTCAGTGCAGATGTACCCTTACATCTCACCTGTATGCCATACCAGTGTCTCCACACTCATTGGTTAAGAGGACAACCAACCTATATGGCACACAAGGACCTATGCTTGATAAACGTTGTCATCCTTGGTAACAACGTATCATTTGGTCGCGAATAGATTTAAGGACTAAACGACAAATTCTCCTTTGTCGAGTCTAAATAGTCCTAAGAACTTCACCACAACATAGGAGTTCATTAGAAGATGAAATATTTTGTGATGAAAAATGTCAAAATAATTTTTATTAATTCATAATTCATGTACATATATAAAAATGAGCACAACTGTCAACAGGCTGACGATTGACTTTGGAACACTATTCTCAACAATACCAGTGTCTCTACACTCTTTGGTTAAGAGGATAACCAACCCATATGGCCTACAGCGACCTATGCTCGATAGAAGCTGTTGTCCTTATTAACAGCCTATCATTTGATCGTGAACAGTTTTAAGAACTAATCGATAAATCCTCTTTTTATCGAACCTAAATAGTCTTAAGGATTTTATCACAACAATAGAGTTCATTAGAAGATAAAAACTTATGATGAAAATATCAAAAATATATTTTATTTATTAATAAATCAAGTACAATATAAGATTGCTCAACCGTCAACAGGCTGACGATTGACTTTTGAGATATTTTTTCAACAACTCCCACTTGTCCTAAAGCCACTCGACACAATATCTAATACCCATCTTCGACTTATGGTTGTCAAACTCCTTTATCACCAGGGCTTTAGTGAAGGGGTCGGTCAGGTTCTCCTTTCTGTCGATCTTCTGAAGGTCGATGTCACCTCAATCCATGATCTCCCAGACCAGATGAAAATAGTGCAAAATGTACTTCATCCACTGGTGTGCTTTGGGTTCTTTCACTTGAGCAATGGCACCTGTGCTATCACAGTAGAGCAGGATCAGACCATCGAGGGAGGGTGCTACTCTGAGCTCGATGATAAATTTTTTCAGCCACACAGCTTCCTAAGCAGCATCCGATGCTGCGATGTACTCTGCCTCACAAACAGAGGCTGTTACAGTATGCTGCTTGAAACTCTTCCGACAGATGGCTCCATCATTCAGAGTAAAGATATAACCCGACATACTTCTACTATCATCATGGTCAGATTGAAAGCTGGAGTCTGTGAACCCCACAAGTTTCATATCTGACTCACCATAAACCAACCATTGGTCCTTAGTATTTCTCAAATACTTAAGGATGGCTTTAACCACTTTTTAGTGATTTTCGCTAGGATCAGATTGGTATCTACTCAGTACTCCTAGTTAGTATGCCACATTTGGCTTTGTACATGTCATGGCATACATGATAGATCCCATGACCGAACCATATGGGACTTTACTCATATGCTCTCTCTCTTCAAGAGTTGTCAGACAATCCTTCTTAGAGAGAGAAATTTTATGGCCTATCGGTAGATAGCCCTTCTTGAAATTTTTCATACTGAACCTCTTCAGCACAGTGTCTATGTACGTGGACTGGGATAACCCAAGCATCTTTTTAGATCTATCCCTATAGATCTTCATCCCTAGGATGTAGGATGCTTCACCCAAGTCCTTCATGGAGAATTGCGATGAGAATCAAACTTTTATTCCCTGTAGTGTGGGGATATCATTTTCGATTAAGAGAATATCATCCACATACAAGACAAGGAATACCACAACTGGATCATTTGCCCATTTATAGATGTAGGGCTCTTTTCCATTCTTAATGAAGTCATACATTTTGATCACCTTATTAAAACACATGTTCCAACTCCGAGAAGCTTGCTTCAATTCATAAATGAATCTCTGAAGCTTGCACAACTTGGACTCATCTGTAGATGTAAACCCCTCAGGTTGTATCATATACACCTCTTCGGTCAGCTCTCCATTTAGGAAAGCTGTCTTTACATCCATCTGCCAGATCTCATAATCTAGATGGGCAGCTATTGCAAGTATTATCCGAATGGATTTGAGCATTGCCACCGTGGAAAACATCTTGTTATAGTCAATACCATAATGTTGACGATACCTCTTGGCAACCAGATGGGTTTTATAGGTCTCCATCTTTCTGTCTGCACCCCTCTTCCTTTTGAAGATCCATTTACACCCAATGGGTTTAACCCCTTTAGCTTGGTCAACCAATGTCCATACATCATTGACCTTCATGAACTCCATTTTGGATTTCATGGCTTCAAGTCATTTCTCAGAATTAGATCTCTACATTGCATCCATATAGGTGATCGGATCCTCATCATTTTCATCGAGTTCGATGGGATCACCATCTCGGATCAAGAAACCGTAGTATCTGTCCGACTGACGTGGTACTCTATCGGATCGTCTTAATGGTGTAGGTACATTGGGCTCTAAATCTGATCTAATCAAATCTGACTCAGGTTCAGCTATTGGTGTCGGTCCTTCTATCTGTTGAACTTCATCAAGTTCAACCTTAGAGGCAACGGTTCCTTCACCAAGAAACTCCTTTTCTAAAAAGGTTGCCTTAAGATTGACGAACACCTTTTGTTCATCAGCATGGTAAAAAAAATATTCTTTGGTCTCTTTGGGGTACCCTATGAATGTGCATTTGTCAGACCTAAGTCCAAGTTTATCTGTAACTAACTGTTTGACATAGGTCAGGCACCCCCAGACCCTAAGGTGTGAAAGTGCTGGCTTACACTCTATCTATATCGCATATGGAGTCTTAATTATAGACTTACTTAGAACCTTATTTAACAGATAACAGGCCGATTTGAGTGCATATCCCCAGAAGGATATCGATAAGCTGGCAAAACCCATCATGGATCGGACCATGTCTAACAGAGTCTGATTTATCCTTTCAGACACACCATTATGATGTGGTATTCCTGGAGGAGTTCATTGGAAGAGAATCCCATTCTCTCCTAGATATATGAGAAACTCACCAGAAAGGTATTCCCCTCCTCGATCAGATCGAAGAGTTTTAATACTCTTCTCAGTTTATTTTTCTACTTCACTTTGGAATCATTTGAACATTTCAAATAAATCCGACTTATATTTCATTAGATAGACATATCCATATATGGATAGATCATTTATGAAAGTAATAAAGTAGAAATATCCACCTCTAGCACTTGTGCTCATGGGCCTGCATACATCAGTATGTACTAGGCCCAAGAGCTCAATAGCTCTCTCACCTTTTTCAGTAAAAAGTGACTTGGTCATTTTACCAAGAAGACATGACTCATAGGTTGGAAGTGACTCACAATCACTGACTTCGAGGATTTTCTCTTGAGTCAACCTATTTATCCTGTTCTTATTTATATGACCTAGCCTACAGTGCCATAAGTAGATATCTGATACACTATCTAATTTAGGATGCTTGCCAGTAGAATAGACTACGTTAACAGGTTGTGATAACATATACACACCATTGTTCAAATATCCACAAAAAATAGTAACACCATTCATAATGATATTACAAATTTATTTCTTTACTAAAATTTTATAATCATTTTTGGCCAGAAGACCTACAGAAATAATATTTAAAAAGAAACTAGGACAGAAATGACAATCATTAAGAATAATGGTATGGGACTCAAATACAAGTTTCAAGATTCCTAATGCTAGAACTGGAACTGATCTTCCATCTCCCACATTCAGGAACCTCTCGCCTTGCTCAAATCTCCTACTGACCTGCAACCCCTACAACAAATTACAAATATGGTAAGGGCTAAGGGTATCCAATACCCAGTCAGTTATATCACAAATAGAGAAATTACAAAGAGTTATCATATAAATACCTTATCCAGCAACAACTTGCTTCTTTCTCTGCCTGTTCGGATCCAAGGAGGTAATATACTGAGGATAGTTCCTCTTCCAGTGCCCCCGCTTCTTGCAAAAGAAGCATTCAGTTTGACTCTTATCGGGCTTGATCTTTCTGGTCTGGCCCTGTACTAATGTCCCAGCATGAACTTGCACCTTCTTCACTTTCTTCTTCTTATTCTTCTTTCCTTTCTTAAAGGGTCGAAAACCAGAAGATGAACCTCCCACTAAGTTTACCAACTCCTTGTGGAGTTGGTGATCTTTCTCAAAGTTCTGAAGCAACCCTAGTAATCCATGGTAGTTTACTTCAGGCTTTGTAATTCTATAATGAGTGAAGAATGGGAGATAAGACTTGGGCAGTGAGTTCAGTATTGCATCTTTCCCAAGCTGCTCATGCAAGAAAAAGCCGAGCTTGCTCAAACGCTCCATCAGCTCGATCATGTATAATACATGATCAGTGACAGAGGCACCATCCCGTATTTTGGCATTGAAGATGGCACAACTAGTCTTGTGCCTCTCCACGTCATCAGGTGTGCCAAAGGCATCTTCCAACACTTGAAGCATGTCCTTTGACTGAGCCATCTCAAATCTGCGACTAAACTCGTCGCTTATGGCAGCCAGCATAATGCAGCGCACCGTGATCCAGTCACTGAGCCACTTCTAGTAAGTGTCTCTGACTGTTTCATGTGCATTGGCAGCTGGCTCCTCAGGTGTAGGATCCGTTATCACATATAGGATCCGTTCATGCTCCAGGACTATCTTCAACTTTCGATACCATCTACCGAAGTTGGGTCCCACCAAATTATCATTGTCCATTAATGATCAGAGTGATAGAAAAGTGGCCATATCTGCACAAAAAAAAATCATAATCTAATTCGTAATTGATTCATTAAACCTAAAGATTTGGACTTTAATTAAAAAGTTTCTCCCACTATTTTATTCGAATTAGTAGCCTCTACCTCCAATTCGAGGAATTACCCTAATTCCTTAGTGGGTACTAGAATCCACTTAGATT
The DNA here is from genome assembly GCF_000442705.2 of Elaeis guineensis. Lineage (NCBI taxonomy): Eukaryota > Viridiplantae > Streptophyta > Magnoliopsida > Arecales > Arecaceae > Elaeis > Elaeis guineensis. The sequence continues at coordinate 55,778,644 of NC_025996.2, read as the reverse complement.
GTACCCAAACCCAACTTTGGTTGGCCAACTCATGTACATCTAAGGGTAGGTTCATAACCAATTATTTTTCTAAATAATTTTTAGTAATTTTAATTTTGCCCCAGTCCCTAATCAGTAAGCTTTGGCCTCCATTGAAAAGGTCTGGTTAGGTCCAACCATTAACATGACCATACTTGGCCCATCTAGCCAATGAATAATTAGGTCCAACTTTGGTTGGCTAACCTAACCACCATTTAGAAAGATGCAATCAAGAAATCATATTATGAATGACAATTCCATCAGTCGATAAGCACCAGACCTTTGGGCCTCCAATAATTATCTAACTGATGGACCCATTATCATCCACTTAATGGGAAGCTATGATCTAGTTATCACCATAACTATTTCATTTTAAGGACCTAATAATTTTAAAGGATTTAATTGATTTAGAAGAGGAGGTCAGATGATCCAGCTTATCATGATCCTCCCACTGGCTTCACTAAGTCAGCTTAAGGGAGACCATTAAAAAGACTGGTCTAGGAGCACCTAAGTCAGTCACACTGATTTACCTAGTTGACATGGGTCAGCCCGAATAGTCAAGTGATCCGATCAAAACATAATTTCATCAAGAGATCAGATAAGTTCGATCAGTGGGAGGGTCTGCCAAAGCTTGCCTTAGACATCATCAGAAATGATCAAGTAAGCAGGCTGCCAACTAAAAACCACCGGTCTGGTTTATCTTAGACACCAACTGATTTAATTAGTTTCGATTAGATCAACCTAACAGTTCGTGCTAGACCGCTTAGCCAAGAATCAAGTCCATTTGGTTCTCGTTAAAGACATGGACTTGACCAACTACAACTATTGTAATTGATCTAAAGAATCCTTGACCTAATCTAAGATAACAATTGATTAGATTTAGTCAATTCTCTAATTAAGTCCATCTTTAATCTAATTTTAGGTCTAACCCAATTAATGAACCTAATTTCTACTAACCTATTAACCCAATGTGTTATGGTTTGTGTCTTAGGTTCTTCAATTCACAATCCTAGAACCAAATCAAACAACTTCTTAATTCTCAATTAAGTTTTGGGCTGAGGGTTGGAGTTTGGCTTTTCAAAAATAATTTTTATATTCGTAAAATATTTTTACAACATGGTTCTACCAACCAAATTATATGTTTGATTTATAATCAAAATGTAAGTGAAATAAATATGAAACTATTTTAGATCTAATCTAAACATGTTCATGTAATTAAAATAATTTCAACTTTAAAATTGCATAAATTTCTCAAACAAATACATGATGGTTCTTTGCGCAAGAATTATTAACAAAGAGATTTTATTTTAGATTTAAATATCTTTTAAATCTAATAAATCATAAATTTAATCTAGATCACATCTAACAAATTTATGATTAAAGATAGATCTACACAAATTAGGATAACCTTTGTACTGTAAGGGGTAAACCTTACAACAGGACAATCTATAATTCGTGATTGATCTAAAAATTTTAATTTTAGATTTAACAATCAGATTATAAATTAGATCTAATCTAAAAAATAATCTAAGCATGTATAAATAATCATGTAATAAACAACCTAAGCTCTGATACCAATTGAAGGAACTAGAATTAGGGTTTCAGGGTTAGATCTTGAAATTTTTTCAAGATCAGGCAGCAAAAAACTAAAATAAATCAAAACTTATCTTATAAAATTAAAGAATCTCTAGATCTAAGATTCTATTACATAATTATTATATGATATTAAATTAAAAATTAAAATATAAAGAGCAAGAACTATATGTTGATCATATCAACATATTTCTATACTACATCTAATGTATGTAAAATATAATAGATCAGATCTATTACCTTACAAGTTAGACATTCTGACTTTGTTGATCTGAGTTTGAGGATGATGTTACGAGCCGCACATGTATCCAGCCTCTAGAAGTCATCCACACGAGCTCACGAATCACGATCAGAAGTCCTGATCCAGAAAATCTGCACAGTATGCTAGTACTATACTGATCTTTCTTCGATGGTCGATCAGATACCTCTTTCTTCTTGATTGTTGCCCAGCTATGCAACCCAAGAGGGGGGGGGGGGTGAATTGGGTTTTTAAAAATTTTAAACTTAACTTATGTCTTATAAAAAATATTTAACAATAGCTAAATAAATAGGGAGAGTATAGTTGATTCAAGGCTAATGATTAAAAGCAAGAATGCAAGAGAATAAAGAAGTTCTAAAGAAGAGCAATTAGGCACAACACAAACACAAGGATTTATAGTGGTTCGGTGCCAACCTTGCACCTACATCCACTCTCCAAGCTCCTACTTGAGAATTCCAATCCACTAACTTGTATTCAACCTGAATACAAATGTCGGAAACTCCGACTCTAGCTATCCCAAGCTAGTCCACTTGTTTCTCGATTACAAGCCAACCCAATACACTCCGATTCAAGGTTCGGATCAACCTTCCCTTGTTTTGGAATCCTTCTAAAATAAAAACAATAGCTTAAATAAAGTATAACAATCAATAGCTCAGAGAATACAAAAGAAAGCTCCTTTAATGAGCGAATGAGACTTTAAATACACTTTACTCAAAGAGAAGAAAGATTTTTTTGATTTTTTCAAGGTGGTTGGTGACTTGAATGTGCACTTGAGGAGTTGGTGAGCTTGAATTAAAGGCTTCTTGAATGCTTTGAGTGAGCTCTTGCTTAGGGCTGAAAAGTAAGCTTGAAATCCTCTTTTTGAAAATCTCTCTTCTTTATTCTACTTGATGATTCCTACCTTTTTGTCCCTTTTATAGCTTTAAGAAATGGTGGAGAATAATCTGGGCTGAAATAGAGCCGTTAGACCACATTAAATGAGCATTAAAAGTACTTAAAATGGGTTAAAAAATAGCCGTTACGGAACATTCCCATCATAGGGGTCGACTCATGCTTATGGGTTGACTCATGGGTCGACCTCTGTGGAAAAATAGCAGAAAATAACCAGAAGATAAGGTTCTGTAATTTTTGGCCTAAAAACAACAGAGGTCGACTCATGGGTCGACTCATGCCTTGGGGGTCGACTCATGGGTCGACTCACAGGGTGTGCCAAGTCTGTGCCAGCCAAAAAATCGCATGCCAAACAGCTCATTGTGCCATGAGTCGACTCATGGGTCAACTCATATTTTTCAAACATGAATATCTTTTAAAATACAAGTCCAAAAATAATAAAATTTTCACCAATGGATCACAAATCTTTTATTCTATCACTTGATGCTTTCAAATCAGAGTTTGGTAAAATTACGATTTTGCCTCTGAAAAGCAATAAGTCTTTTTCAAGCGAAAATCATTAGTACCCCTTCAAATGCTTTGTAATCATCAAAATCAATCCAAGGAGCAACAATCTCTCCCTTTTTGATGATGACAAAATACTTGAGCAAAAGCATATATATGAAACATTTAGTATGAATTTCAAAGGAATGAAATGCATCATAGGTAGTTTGAAGATACATAGAAAATTTGCTACCAAATTGAAAATTACTTATAAGTATATTTGCTTGAAAAGAAGATTGATTCTTTGGCACGTGATACATGTGCCCATTTGCTTATGTTGCTCATTTGCCTAACAATTTGCCTATTACTTAATACTTTGAAAATTTGCTCATCTGATTATTTAATTTTGATATCAGAGCAGAATTTTTGTTATCAGAGCAAAGCAGAATTTGCCTAAGAATTTGAAAATTTGCTCTTTGCTCATTTGAAAATATCTCATTTGCTCATTTGATTATTTTATCAATTAATTTGCTTTTGATTATTTTATCAATTAATTTGCTTTTGATTCTTTTATCAATTTGCTTTTGATTCCTTAATTTCTCCCCCTTTTTGACATCATCAACAAAAAAATTGTTTACTCCCCCTTTTTTTTGAATATATTTTTCTATTTCTTTCTTTTTATGAAAATAATTTTACTAATATTACTTTTGTTTACTCTCCCTGAATACAGCAAACAAAAAAGATATACCATTGGATATCATGGATAGCATATATTACAATTCATAATATCTTAAGCATGCACATAATTGAAAGCAACTAAATTTTAAGGGCATACATTAAAAGCCAAAGAGTAGATATATATAATCAAAAAGTGACTGATGCCACATAGTGGTTCCAATACATATACTAAAATATAAAAGTCAATCAGTCAACATCATTACATGGCCCAAAAGATAGATCCTAGAAAGAGACAAAAGATAAGACTAACTACAAGGATCTAGTAGAGCTCATGACTGGATGGATCAGAGTCAGATGAATCGAAGATAGGGTGGGGAGATGAAGGATCACGACCAAGGGCTCGTCCTCTACCCCGTCTGCCTCTGCCACGAGTGGAGGTGCCGACATGAGTGGGCGGGCGAGATGATCCTGAAGGCTGAGAAGCAACAGACTGAACTGCAAGAGAGAGTCTGATAGTGTCTAGAAAGTTCAGAGCTCTCGAAATAGACTGTAGCAGTGCAGTGAACTGGGTGGATGCATGCTCACTAGAGCCTCTGATCTCTCTCCTCAGGAAATCAAATCCACTCTCCAAAACTCCTCTAAGTCTGGCTGCCTCCATAGATAGGTCTGAGACCTCAGTGGTGCACTCCTGTGGCTGTGGATGTGCCAGAGCTAACACTTGCCCCTGCAAGTCAAGTACTCTCCCAGTCAGTCTCAATATATAACCCTCAAGCTGCTGAATGCGAACTGACTGATCTGAGATCATTTGGAAGACAGTGGAGATGTGAGGGATCAAAGTCTGATCAGATACATCATGTGATGTGGACCCTATGCAAAAGCTGAAGTGCCCCACTATCGAGAAAGTAAGGAAGCCACACGCTGAGAGATCATCTCTATCTGATCATCAGCCAATCTGATCTCTGAGGGATGTGCTATGTTGTCTGGCTGCTGGACCGGAGTGTGCCTCCTAGTAGACTCTGAAGGGCCAGCCTCGGGATCTGAAACAAACTGAATATCTGGAGATGCTGCCCTGATATCATGGAGAGGTGATGAAGGACCTTCTTCCTCAGCTCTATCCTCAACTCTCTCTTCTGCACCCTTAATCCAACCACCATCAGTCCTAGTAAATCCCATGCGGTGCAAAGTATGTTGGTTGATGGTGTCAGAGTGAGAAAGCCTAACTGCTGCCTCTTCCTCAAAACTAACTCCAAACCTCCTAAATACCAAAGTGAGGGCCATACCGAAAGGCAGATGTGCCTTGGATCTATTCAGGATTTTCTCATGGCTTCTATCATTAATGCAGGGAGGTTTAGGGGGGTTTGGGTAATCACATGAAACATGATGCAGATGTCTTGGCCTGAGAGGAGGTCATGTCTACCACTTCTTGGGAAGAAAAGCTTTGTTACCAGTTGATGTAGAATCCTCATCTCAATGGACAGGATCTTGGCTTCTAGTTTGTTTAGGCTTCCCGAGTAGGTTCCTCCTAAAATCACATTAATTCCTTCTTCCTTGACTGGGAGTTCCATGTTTGAGTATCCCTCACAGGGTAAATGAAGAATCTCTCCCAAAAGTATAGGATCTAAACAGATATCTATACCCTTAACAGTGGATGTTACTGTTCCATTGCCATAGCTCAAGTTCAGATAAAATTCCCTAACCAAATCTACATAGGTAATTTCTTTAAGAGAGCAGTAAAATCCCCAACCTTGATCTTTGATTTTTGAACCAATGGAGAACCCCTCTTTTTCAAAAAATCTGAAATCTATATTTTTCCTGGGTTCTACCTTTCTAACAGATAAGAGAATTTTACTGGAGCAGATGCCGAAACAGAAATGGAAGCAGAAGAGGTCTGAGAAGCCTGTCTCTTCCTGCGCACGCCCTCTTCCAACTCGCGGACCGACTTCCTTCTTTGTGGAAGATTCATTTTTGGAGCCATTTCCACCACCAGAGCAAGCAAGGGGTCTTGGGAGATCAAATATGTGAAGAGATAGAGGGATTTTAGGGAAGATAGGGATTTTTGGAAGAGTGAAACCCCAATTTGGAGAAGGGTGGAAGCCAGGGCACGCTCCAACCGCTCCAATAAGGGAGGAAAATGGGAAGAGCTTGGTTCCTAATGGACGATTTGAGGTGGAAGGGGTGATGGAGAAGAATCTAGAGGTAGGTCTTGGATTTGGAGAGGAAGAAGAAGGGACCTAAGGTTTTGGAGGGAGGAAGAAGACGGTGGAATGGGTCGGCTCAAGAATAGGATTTCAACAAAAAGAGAAGCCGTGGGATTTTGGCCAAAACTGCAAGTTTGCCATTGGGTTGACCCTAGGGGGTCGACTCATGGTTCACAAAATTTCAAAAAAATGATGAACATTTCAAAAATTTGAAACTTAGGAGAAGGATATTTGCTAATGATCAATTATAAGAATGATAATTTTGAGCTTTTAAGCCCAAGAGAAATGATGAGAATTAAGTTTAAGATTTTTGACATTGATGCCTTGTGATTGGAGAGACATTTAAGCAGATGGATCAAGGATTCCTAGTTCTCTCCTAATTTCACAGAATCTATCTTCACTTAGGGCCTTTGTAAAGATGTCGGCTAATTATTTTTCAGTACAAACATAGTCTAGAATTATGTCTTTATTTTGAACATGTTCTCTTATAAAATGATGCCTGATTTCAATATGTTTGACCTAGAATGCTGAATTAGATTTTTAGTAAGATTTATGGCACTAGTGTTATCACATCTTATGGGTGTTTCATTAAGTTTGATATCAAAATCTTCGAGTTGTTGCTTAATCCACAAGATTTGAGCACAACAACTTCCGGCTGCAATGTATTCGGCCTCGGCCGTAGACAGTGCTACCGAATTTTGTTTCTTGCTAAACTGGAGATTAGGTTAACTCCAAGAAATTGGCAAGTTTACTTGTGCTTTTTCTATCTAATCTACATCCAGCAAAATCAGCATCTGAATATCCTATTAAATCAATTAGTGAGTCCTTAGAGTACCATAATCCTAGAGTTTGAGTACCATTCAAATATCTAAGGATTCTTTTAACAGCATTCAAGTGAGATTCTTTAGGATTAGATTGAAATAGAGCATAAAGACAGACACTAAACATAATATCAGGTCTACTCTAGTTAAATATAGCAGAGAGCCAATCATACCTCTATAATATTTTAAGTCTACACTTTTACCTTCTTCATCCTTGTCAAGCTTACATGAAGGGCTCATGGGTGTGCCAATTGTTTTGGAGTTCTTCATTCCAAATCTTTTGAGTAATTCTCTTGTGTACTTGCTTTGGATGATGAGATTCCTTCCTTTGTTTGTTTGATTTGGAGTCTGAGGAAGAATGTAAGTTCTCCCATCATGCTCATCTCGAACTCCCCCTGCATGAGCTTTGCAAAATCTTGACAAAGAGATTCATTAGTAGACCCAAAAATAATGTCATCAACATATATTTGTATAACTAATATATCATCTTGATTTCTTTTAATAAAAGGGTTGTGTCTACATTACCTCTTGAAAAATTATTATTAAGTAAAAATTTGCTTAGCCTATCATACCAAGCCCTGGGTGCTTGTTTCAAACCATATAGAGCTTTATTTAATTTAAAAACATGATTAGGAAAAGCATGATTTTCAAAACCTGAAGGTTATTCTACATAGACTTCTTCAGCAATATATCCATTCAAAAAGGCACTTTTGACATCCATTTGAAATAATTTAAATTTCATAAAGCAAACATATGCAAGTAGAAGTTTAATTGCCTCTAATCTAGCAACAGGTGCAAAGGTTTCATCAAAATCAATTCCTTCTTCTTGATTATAACCTTTAGCAACCAATCTTGCTTTATTTCTTATTATATTTCCATGTTCATCTAATTTATTCCTAAAAACCTATTTTGTGCAATTATTGAATAATTTTTAGGTCTTGATACTAAAGTCCATACATTATTTCTTTCAAATTGATTAAGTTCCTCTTGCATTGCATTAATCCAATTGTAATCATTTTCAGCTTCTTCAATGGTTTTAGGTTCAAGATGAGAGACAAAAGTACAATGATTGAATGCATCTTTAAGTGAAGAACGAGTTCTTACCCCATGCATAGGATCACCAATGATCAGCTCCTTAGGGTGATTGTGAACATACCTCCATTCTTTGGTAGGTCATTTGTACCTTGAGGTTGTTCTTGATATTTTTCACCTCCCTCATCCTGTTTGTCTTCATGTTCCTCATCATCTTGAATTGTTGAATCTTTCAGAGTGATCTCCTTCATTCTTTCTATAAGAGGATCTGCATCATCAACACCTTCATTCTTCCTTGAAGGAAGATCGTTAGATTCATCAAAGACAACATGTATAGACTCCTCTACTACTAAGGTTCTTTTGTTAAAAACCCTAAAAGCTTTACTAGTGGAAGAGTAACCAAGAAAAATTGCTTCATCTGATTTTGCATCAAATTTTCTCAGTCTTTCTTTACCATTATTTAATACAAAACATCGACAATCAAAAATATAAAAATATGCAATATTAGGTTTTCTTCCTTTCCAAAGCTCATAGGGGGTTTTCTTTAAAATTTATCTAATCAAAGCATGATTTAAAATGTAACATGCTGTGTTAATAGCTTCTGCCCAAAAGTATCTTGGAAGGTTGCTTTCACCTAGCATGGTACGGGCCATTTCTTCAGGGTTCTATTTTTCCTTTCTACTATCCCATTTTGTTGGGGTGTCCTAGGTGCTGAAAAATTATGACCTATTCCTTTTTCATCACAAAATTTTTCAAAGTCCTGATTTTCAAATTCGTTCCATGATCACTTCGAATATTTTGAATTGAAAATCTTTTTTCATTAGTGACTTTTCGATAAAATTTAGAGAAAACTTGAAAAATTTCATCTTTGTGTGCCAAAAAAAAACCCATATAAAACGAGAGAAATCATCAATAATTATAAAACCATATCATTTTTCTCCTAGACTAGTAGTTCTAGTAGGTCCAAATAAGTTTATGTGCAATAGCTCTAAAGGTTTAGAGGTTGAAATAATATTTTTAGATTTAAATGAAACTCTTGTTTGTTTACCTAGTTGGCATGCATCACAAATTCTATCCTTTTCAAAATTCAATTTTGGCAAACCAAGAACCAATTTCTTCTTAATTAATTTTGAAAGTGAATGCATGCTAATATGTGCAAGCCTACGATGTCAAAGCCAACTAGTCTCATTAATCTTGACATTCAAAGATACTAGGCATTACATGTTTATCTTGGATAGATCATTCAAATCTACCATATAAACATTACCATGTCTATGTCCAACAAATTTAATGCCTTCATTAATAGGACTAGTTACAATGCAAACAGAAGATTCAAAAATAACTTTATATCCTTTATCACAAAATTGACTAATGCTTAGTAAATTATGCTTTAAACCATCTACTAACAAAATATTTTCAATGTATTTGGAGGGAGTGATACCAATGTTACCTATACCGATGATCTTTCCTTTACCATTGTCTCCAAAGATGACCATCCCTCATTCTTAGCATCAAGTGTGATGAATTAGGATTCATCACCAGTCATGTGTCTCGAGCATCCGCTATCAAGATATCATTTTCTGTTTCCTCCTTGGGATGCTAGACACACCTGCAGACAAAAGTT
>NC_025996.2:55736613-55768947 GCF_000442705.2 Elaeis guineensis | reverse complement strand
AATAAGTGTCTGGGTGAGAGCAAAGAGAAGAAGAAGAGGGTCTTCTTCTAGGGTTGCTGAGTTCACCTCTTTCCTTCCTCCATCTGTGAGTTTTCTTAGAGTGTCTCAGATCTAAAACTTTTCTCTTACTTTCATCTTTGAAGGAATCCAAATCAAGAAGAAGGAGGCATCTGATCAACCATCGAAGAAGTATCAGCACAGTACTAGTATACTGTGCTAATTTTCTGGACAGGACTTCTGATCATGATTCGTGGGCTCGTGTGGATGATTCCTAGAGGTCGGACACATGTGCAGCTCACAACATCATTTTCAAGCCCAGATCTGCAAAGTTAGAATGTCTAACTTGCAAGGTAATAGATCTGATCTATTATATTTTACATACATTAGATGTAGTATAGAAACATGTTGATATAATCAACATGTAGTTCTTACTCTTTATATTTTAATTTTTGATTTAATATCATATAATAATCATATAATAGGATCTTAGATCTAGGAATTCTTTAGTTTTATAAGATAAATTTTGATTTATTTTAGTCTTCCACTACCTGATCTTGAAAAGTTTCAAGATCTAACCCTGAAATCCTAGATCTGGTTTCTTCAATTATATGATACCAAATCTTTAGTACATGTAGCCAAGAGTTAACCCAACTCTAATCTAAAATTAGTTTAAATTAATTTATATTTAATTAGCCCAATTTAGAATTAATTTCGAACCCAATTTGAAACAAGAGCTAGAATTTGCAACATGTGCTAGCATGTCTATTTTGCAAACATGATCTAATCTAATTAGACCCTGATCAATTTTTTTTGTATGTGACCCATTGGGTTTCACTTTAGTTAGTAATAGATTCGAGTGCAAGTCAATCTGATTTGATTAGAATTTAATATAACCAATCAAGGTCCAATCAAGCTAATCCAATTTTAGCAATTAGAATTCTTTCTAATTGGCAATCAAATTAAATTTTTTAATTTGATCAAACTCATAAGATAAGATTGATATCTAGTAATATATATATCTATCTAAAAGATATAAAATTTTGATAGAAATATCAAAAATATCCTTCCATGAAAAGTTACCATGCAATTCAATCCTATGATCACCCTGCATCCCGAATATGACTCTGAATATAAAATGATATCAAATTCAATATCATATTTATATTTTTCTTAATCTTTAATGATGATTTGATTAATAAAATATTAAAAACTCTTTTTAATATTCATTTTATTTTGATCAAAGGCTTCCTAAATCATCAATCGATCATAGCAAGTAGGATGCGATCTCCTCTTACCAGAAGTGATCAATTCTATATTGACCTACTCATAATCTTCATACATATTCTACTATATCCAGATCATTTCATACATGATTAAGTCATGAATGAGTATGAATCAAAATATAGATTCATATATACAAGGTTCTAGGATAGTCTCAGGTCAAAAGATTATATACACAACTCCCACTATAAGAAAACATCTTTTGATGGGTACGTAGATTCCATAAGATATTTTTTAAGTCAGATCAATTCAGTAAACTCATTCTCTAATGAGCATCCACATCTTTGTATTAGTGTCTCACACAAGTAGCTTATGAGATCAGCCACCCTCTTCATCGAGCATACATAGAAAGTGCTAGTCTATCTGGAACATTAATCTCCTACTCAATACTCCTATGATTAAAAATATTTTAAATCAAAATTTTTAAATTTTTAGGTCTCATAGGTATGATCTCATCATAACTCCAAAGTCATTGTCCTGATTTATGGAGTTCATCATAATCATTACAGAAGTAAGATGCAGCATGTGATGAAAAATTAATTATATATATAATGTTTATGTGATGCATGTTATGATTCATGCTATAAAATTAATTAAATCATCAATTATGCTTTCATATGATGATATAAATTGATGCATATATGATCTACCACATCCTGACATAAGGTTGTCCTAGCATAATGGTGTTATGCTGCAAGATTGTCCTAGGATGATGAATGTCTATATATTACACTGACACATATAAAATATTTTAATACTGATATATATTAGTATAAATTAGCATTATATAGTTAGAATATGCATGGGACCAAAGAAGCCCTCATTAAAAATTATATTAAGTGGTAGTGATATGCAATAATGGGTTAACCAATTCTTGATCAATTGGTATCTAAGAAAGTACTAAAGGTGATTCTTTAATTGATTTTATTATCTGATCTGGTCAATTTATTGATATTTAAGAAAAGTAATGGGGGGACCCCCATCTACTTATCTGGCCAATTTGATAAAGCGATCTTGATATTGAAAATATCCTAATATTGAAAATACTACTAGGGGCCTTCTTTCATGCTAGGTTAATGTTACATTGTGAACTATGGCTAGCTTGCTGTGTTACCATAAGGCTTGTCATAAAGATTGATATAATACATTTTCGATGCATAAAAGATGCTTACGGTAATTTTGGATGTACAGCTTTATTGTGTTACCACAAGGACAGTAATATTTAAATTTGACTGTATTGAAATAAAGAATCATAGTTAACTAAAATATTATAGCTTGTTGTGATACCATAAGGCTAATAATATTTTAGAGGTCAAGATATAATATTAAAAATTATATGAGATGCAATTGAAAAGAGTTTTCTACCTATGAACTCATAAGGGTTTATTATGTTAACACAAGAACATTATGAGGAATTAGGATCCCAATCTCACTAAGATAAAATATAGAATATATCTCGTTCATCATAGTAGAGAGTTATGATGTTCGATAAAATAATGAGAAGCACAATAAAATCTAAAAGATCTTATTTAATTGCGTAAGTCAACATGAGTTGTTTGCTTATGTAATATTCTTTATTTATTATAGATTAAATTATACAAATGATATCTTTATTATCATTATAAGAAAGTTTAGATTCCAACAAGTTGACTGGTCTCAATTATGTGGACTGGTTGAGAAATTTAAAGATTGTACTCACTCAAGAGAAGCTCTCCTATATTCTTGATGTCCCTAAACCTCAAGAGGTTGGGGATGATGCCATTAAGGAGGAGATATCCACATACAGGATCTGAAAGAATGATAGTTTAATTGTCAAGTGCATTATACTGACCTTTATGAGCAATGAACTCCAGAGGCAGCATGAGAGCATGGATACTCAATTCATACTTCTCAATCTTAAAGAGTTGTATGGAGAACAGAGTAGGACTGCTAGATATAAGATATCTAAGTAGTTATTTCATGCTAGAATGACTAAGGGATCATCCGTACAAAATCATGTACTGAAAGACATTGACTTGATCACCAGATTGGGTCAATTGGATTTTATGATGGATGGAGAATTAAGTCAGGATTTGATCTTGCAATCTCTCCCTGAGTTATTCGCTCAGTTTGTCATGAACTATCACATGAACAAATTGAATACCTCCTTGCCTAGCTGTTAAACATGCTTAAGACAGCTAAGAGCCACATAAAGAAAGAAAAGGCTCCATTTCTTCTTATGGGTAAAATCTTTAAAAAGAAGTCAGGCTTTAAGGGTTCAAAGAAAGCACTGAACCTTAAGGGTGGTAAGTTGAAGAAGAAGGGGAAGAAAGTCTCCAGACAAGGTTTCTGCTTTCACTATGGTAAGGCAGGACACTGAAAAAGAAATTACAAGTTATATCTTGCAATTATAAAGGCTAGTGCTAGTGATGCACCAAAAGGTATGTATGAGATACATACAATTTTGTCATTAAGTTCTTCCAATTCAGACTCTTGGATATTAGATACTGCCTGCGGTTCTCATATATACAAGTTATTACAGGAGCTATAGAATATTAGAGTACTAAAGAAAGATGACTCGAGCTCTACGACACTGGAGGAGAGTCCATCCAGGCAGAAGCTATGGGGACATATATGTTAAAGTTATTTTTTAGAAAGATCTTAGAGCTAGAAAACTGTTATTATATGCCTAAGATCATTAAAAATATTATTTTTGTACTGTTGCTATTGCAGCGAGATTTTAAAATTAATAGAAAGGGCAATAGTTGCTCAATTTCTTTTTCTAATAAAATTTTTTGTCATGACATTATTAATAATGGTCTTCTGATTCTATCTAATGATAATATTTTTCATATTGATGAAAGCAAAAGACAAAAGAGAAAAGAAATAAATAATACTTCACTTTGACATTATCGATTTGGTCATATAAGTGAGACAAAGATTAACAAATTATACAAAGAAGAGTTTTTTGATCTTTATGATTATGAATCATTGGAACTTATAAATCTTATCTTATGGATAAAATGACCAAGATTTTATTTAGTGGATATGCAGAAAGGACAGATAAGTTATTAGGACTTATATATACTGATGTATGTGGTCCTATGACAACTGAAGCTAGAGGAGGATACTCTTATTTTATAACATTCACAGATAATTTATCTAGGTTTGGATATGTGTATCTTATGAAATATAAATCTGAAGTATTTAATAAATTTAAAGAGTATCAAAGTATGGTCGAAAAATAAATTAAAAAAAAATATTAAAATCCTTTAATCTGATCAAGAAGGAGAATACTTATCTAATGAGTTTCTAGATCATCTTAAAGAAAATAAAATTCTCTCAGAGTGGATCCCTTCTTATACACCATAGCTAAATGGTGTAGCAGAAAGGAGGAATTGCACTTTATTAGATATGGTGCGGTCTATGATGTGCCTTACAGACTTATCTATTTTCTTCTGAAGATATGTCCTAGAGACTGCTATCTATATCCTGAATCGAGTACCTTCAAAATCTATGTCAAGCACTCTATATGAGATATGGAGAGGTAAGAAGCCTAATCTTAAGTATCTTAAGATATGGAGCTTTCCAACTTATGTTAAAAAAAACTTTGGACATAAGCTGAATGCTAGGATAGATAAATACTTATTTGTAGGTTATCCTAAAGAGAGTATAGGATACCTGTTTTACCATCCTACTGAATAAAAAATGTTTGTCAATAAACATGTCACATTTATGGAAAAAAATTTATCCTAAAAAAAGGTAGTGGGAAGAAAATTAAATTTAGAGAAGTTCAAGACCTACAAATAAAAGTACAAGATACTTTTTAATTAGAAATACCCACTAATGAGGTATAATCACAAAATACACCTCTCAGAAGATCAAATAGAGTGCGAAATGCACCTATAAGGTATAGATTTATTGTTGAGAATAATGAAGCCCACATCATTGAAAACGATGAACCTTTGACTTATACGGAAGCCATCATGAGTAGAGACTCAAACAAATGGCTAGAGGCTATAAAATCCGAAATAGACTCTATGTATTCAAACCAAGTGTGGACTTTGGTTGATGCACCAGAAGGTGTGACCCCTATTGGATGCAAATGGGTCTATAAGAAAAAGATTGGAGCAGATGGCTAAGTTGAAACCTATAAAGTCAGATTGGTGGTTAAAAGTTTCAGACAAAAATAGGGTATTGATTATGATGAAATATTTTTACCTATTACGATGCTCAAATTTATATAGATTATACTTGCAATAGTAGCATACCATGATTATGAAATTTAGCAAATAGATATAAAAACTGCCTTAATGGTTATCCTAAGAAAAATATTTACATGTCTTAGCCAGAAGGATTTATCTCAAAAAGATTTATCTCAAGTAAGTTTTCCATGAACGACTTAGGCGAAGCATCCTATATACTAGGTATAAAGATCTATAGGTATAGATCTAAGAGGATGTTAGGCTTGTCCCAATCCAGCTATATAGATTTAGTGCTAAAAAGGTTTAGCATGGATGGAAGTAAAAGAGGTTACTTACCCATGAGTCAAGGCATACATCTTTCTAAAAGGATGTCTCCTAAAATACCGAAAGAGAGAAATAGAATGAGTTATATTTCCTATACATTGCTAGTAGGATCGATCATGTATGCTATGCTATGTACCAGACCTGATGTTGCCTATACCTTAGGCATACTTAGTAGATTTCGGGCTGATCTAGGAGAGGATCATTGAAAAATAGTAAAAAATATTCTTAAGTATTTGAAAAAGACTAAAGATATTTATCTGGTATATGGAGGATCTGATTTAAAATTAGAAGGCTATTCTGACTCTAATTTTCAATCAGACCCTGATGATAGCAAGTCCATTTTAGGATATGTCTTTACTCTAAATGGTGAAGCTGTAAGTTGAAAAAATTTTAAGTAGCAGACTGTAGCTGACTCAACCACTAAGACAGAATACATAGCTGCAAGTGAAGCCACCAAGAAAGCTGTCTGGATGAAAAAGTTTATCACTGAGTTGGGTATCATTTCTGAGATTGAGAATCCAGTACCACTTTACTATGATAATACTGAAGCAGTTGCTCAAGCAAAAGAACCAAGGTCTCATCATAAATCCAAACACATTCTAAGACGTTTCCATCTCATTCGTGAAATAGTTGAAAGACAAGATGTAGTTATTGAATGAGTAGAAATAAAAAACAACATAGCAGACCCATTCACTAAGGCTCTACTACAGTAGTAGTTGGATCACCACCTGGATTGTATGGGGATAAAATATAAGGATAATTGGCTTTGGTGCAAGTGAGAGATTGAAAGGAATATGCCTTACAAGCCAATCAAAATTTATATTTTGATGGATTTTTCTTATAATCTTCCAAACTCATGTAATTGACACTTTAATAATAAAAAATATTTTGCATCATATGCTGTATTTTACTTTTGTAATGATTATGATAAACTCCATAAATTAGGATAATAGCTTTAGTGTTAAGATGAGATCATACCTATAAGACCTAAAAACTTTGATTTAAAATATTCTTAGTTATAGGAGCATTGAGTAGGAGATCAATGTTCCAGATAGACTAGCACTTTCTATATATGCCCGATGGAGAGGATGGCTGATCTCATAAGCTACTTATATGAGATACTAATATAAAAATATGGGTGCTCATTAGAGAATGAGTTCACTGAATTGATCTGACTTAAAAAATATCTTATGGAATCTACTTACCCATCAAAAGATATTTTCTCATAGTGGGAGTTGTGCATATAATTTTTTGACCTGAAACTACCATAGAACCTTGTATACATGAATTCATATTTTGATTCATACTCATTCATAACTTAGTCATATACAGAATGATCTAGATATATTGGAATGTGTATGGAGGTTGTGTGTAGGTCAACATGGAGTCGATCACTCTTGGTAAGAAGAGATCGCATCCTACTTGCTCTAATCGATTGATGATTCAGGAAGCCTTTGATCAAAATAAAATAAATATTAGAAAAAGTTTATAATATTTTATTAATCAAATCATTATTAAATATTAAAAAATATGAATATGATATTAGATTTGACATCATTCCATATTCAGAGCCATATTCGGGATGCAGGATGATCGCAGGATTAAATTGCATGATAACTTTCTACAGAAAGATATTTTTGATATTTATATTAAAATTTTATATCTTCTAGGTATACATGATACATTGCTAGATATCAATCTTATCTTGTAGATTTGATCAAATTAAAGAGTTTAATTTGATCGCCAATTAGAAAGGATTCTAATTGCTAAAATCAGGTTAGCTCGATTGGACCTTAATCAGTTAGATTAAATTCTAATCAAATCAGATTGACTTATACTTAGACCCACTGATAGCTAGATATGAAATTTCAATGGGTCACATATAAAGAAAATTGATCAGGGGTCTAATTGGATTAGATCATATTTACAAAATAGACATGCTAGCACAAGTTGCAAATCCTAGCTCTTTGTTTCGAATCGGGTTTGAAATTAAGTCTAGATTGGGCTAATTAAGTCTAAATTAATTCAAACTAATTTTGGAATTGTGTTGGGTTATCCCTTGGCTACATGTACTAGAGATTTGGTACCATATAATCAGGTCCCCATGCATTAAGAATTTTTCTTGCACGTGGGATGCATTTTTGTGTGCAAAACATGAGTTGGCATCCCATGAGATGGGATGCCCCTTTCTCATCCTTATCCAATGTTTCCATGGTGAAATAATTTTTTTAAAAATTATGATTTAATTTTGAGCATAGAGGAGTCCTTCTATAGCTAAATCACTTCATGAAATAATTATGGAAATTTGATAAAATTTGCTGACTAGCCAAATCAATCCATGTGCCTAATATAGAGTCCAATCTGTTAAGGACTCTAATCTAAATATCACGCCACATCTTATCTCTAAAATTTTTCCACACCATCTACAGGTTAGCATCTCCATTTTGATCCTTTGGATGGCCAAGATGCACTGATAAGTGGTGGAAAAAAAATATACCAAAAGAAAGCTTTGCGATGCATCGAAGAAATATCAATCGAAAAAAATATTCTGAAGAGTCTTTCTGTGTGAAGCATCTCTCAAAATTTTTTTTGATGATTGCCATGTGTCAGAAGCTTCCTAATGGGTGTGGGATTTTGGTTTGGGGTATGAAAAATTTTGAAGGGTGCAAGATGGCGTGTGGAGAGGGTGCGAGACAAGTCTGAAGGCAGCCCATCATTAACTATTTAAAGGGGGCTACACCGGGGATTTGTTTCATTCAAAATTCTAAACCTATCTCTTCTTTCTTACACCCTCTCCTTATTATCCAATTAGTTTCTTCCTTCTCTTGTTAGGATAAGTCTGAAAATAGTAAGGACAAGTCTAATTTTAGAACAAGAGCCTTAGAACAGTTTTAAAGAAGATAAGGAGAGAAGGTAGGGATAGGAAGGTTAAGAGAAGAGGAAGAAGGTCTTAAGGTTTTACCACCCAAGAAAATTTTCAGAGTAAAAATTTTGAAGGAGAAATCATCCTAAGGAGTTGGTGTCTTGATCATAGCTCTGTGGTGTTAGATGTATGTCCTAAAAGTTAATATGGTGATACATTGTAATAAATTTAGGACATAGTTTTGTACTTAATATATTGATATGATCAATAAAAGGATAATATTTTTTTATTCAAGTATGATGTATCCTTAAATTATCCATGAAATTAGTTTTGATACATATTCTCAAAGTGTTGAGAATTAGAGACATGTATATAATTTTTAAATGCTTCCGATCATAGGATCATCATAAGGATGGTGATAGATCCAGATAGACTGATGCATAAATTACTTCTTTCGGGATAGATGAGTCTCTGATCTACTGTGTAGAGACACAGAGTGATGAGTGTGGATGGCTGTTAGAGAATAATTAGTACTGAGCGTGACCATATGAGAGATCATTTAGATTTTTATTTGATTGTCAGTGATTATCTCGATGCTGTAGTTGTGTGACTGATTTTTTGACTTGAGATAGTACTGTTACTCACAGTGAGACTGTTGGAGTTTGACTGACACATAAACATGGATCTCAATAAGCTCTTGTAGTGGATGTTGGTGACAGTTGATCTACTGTAGGAGTGGGGTGCGCATCAAGATAGGATCTATCGACCTTAATAGAGAGTAGTCCTATAGAATTTGAAAGATTAAGTCTAAGAATCTATAGCCATAGTAGTATGATTGATGAAAAAAATTTCATAAAAGTCACAATTGGACTTGAGATAATCGAATCTATCATTTGACTGATGTTGACATTTGATGATTTATCCATGACCTGTCATCTAGTCGGGACTCATGATAGAGGGATTGAATCATATGCTAACTACACCTAGAGGTTTATTTCAATTTTATTGGGTTGTCACTATATACTGCTAGATATTATTGATGGATTATGAGAGCTCACTAGGATTATTCTGGATCGACAGTCCTTGCTGAGTTATAGTAGAATTATTTCGATCTATTAAAAAAAATTTCAATGATACAATAATAAAGATCATTGTATATCTCACTATCAGATAGAATTAAACCTATGAAGTTACACAACAAAGAAATTAGACCAAAAATTAGTAATTGAGCTTATGAAGTATCAATTGAGTTTAGAAAAACTCATTGGGTTCATGATAACCTTGCTAGCATAAGGTTGGACCTAATTCCTCTTTTAGTTGGGATTACTTATTTGATAAGATAATTCTAACTTAATTATTTGCTAATAACCTACATGAATAAAATTCATGAGACTTCAATTGTTGGGTGTCTAAGTTTATAGATCATATTAATTCAAGATGTAATTCTCTAATTAATTTTCTTAATAGTTATTTTTGGGGTGCCCCTTGATTTGATTAAGTTGGGCATGTCTATTGATTAGAGGGCTTTTTGTTCTCTTATGAGGCATCTCTTGGGTGTATTTTGGGGTATCTAATTATGAGTGCAAGGGCTCCAATTGTAGGTGCTTAATGGGCTTCCTAATATAAGTTGGATAACTTAAGTTAATAGGAATCCTAATGTAAGTAGGATTTGTATTATGTGATTGAATAGGATTCAATCTTTGTGCCTATTTAAAGAGACCTCTCCTAAGATTCCTAGAGCATCCAAACCAATACCCTCCCACACCCAAAGGAGATCCTCATGCCCTCTCTTCCTCTCCCTTTCTCTTCTCCCGTTGGACGTCCCACACCTCCCTCTCTTTGGGACATCCCAAGGCCTTCCACGCCCAAGATGTTGGGTGTCCCCTCTTGGCTGGTTGCTGGTGTTCTGTAGCAGCACATAGCAAGGAGAAAAGCTTAAAGAAGAGGAGAAAAACAAGATCAAAGAGAAAGATCAAGCATTGATCGCGATCCAGGCTTCGTTCAGATTCAGCAGGCTAAATTTTGAAGAACCAAAATTTAGATTAAAGAGGACTGTTATAGGCTGATCCAAGTGGATACTCATAGAGACTAGATATTTGTATAGCTAAGAGAGAATCTATTATTTTCAGATTCAGATAAGAAGAAAAAGATTGCGAAACAGGTATGTGATTTGATCACAAACTGAATTTCAGCATATGAGATAAATCCATGTGATTTTATATTTTCATGCATGCATAACTCAGATTTAAAGTATTTTAATCTTATTCTCTGCTATAGTGTTTAGAAAATAAAGTTTTTAAAATATATATGCATGCACCAAACCTCAAATTCCAACATGTGGATCACCGTTGGAGGGCAAATACTTGGGCACCTGATGGAAGTTCTGTCAGATTTTAGAATAAGCATTACAGGTATTCTTTTATAGCTTAAATTTTATTATGCATATATGTCATATGATTGTTAATCATCAAGGAGGTGCTGATTTAAGGATTTAATATTTAAAATTTTTTAATTTAAATTTTTGAAATCCATTATGCTTTCGCTGTGTATGTCCACCCTGAAACCCTACATTCATGATTGGGTGAAATCAGTAGAAGGATTTATGACTGGTTGGCTGGACCAGCTTGTGCCTAATCTTCTTTAATCGAACTTGGTGAAGTCAATGAAAGAATTTATGACTGGTTGGCTAGACCAGCTTATGCCTAATCTTCTTTAATCGAACTTGGTGAAGTCAGTGAGAGGATTAAGATTAACTGATCAAGTTTTTTTTCATCTCTCAATTCAATTAATTAAATCTTCTAAAATTGTTAGGTCCCTAAAAATGAAATAGTTATGGTAATAACTAGATCATAGGCTCATATTAACTTGAATGATAATGAGTCTAACAGTTTAGATGATCATAGGAGGCGCCACACACCTGGTGCTTATCTGGCTATCAAAATTATCATTCATAATATATTGATTTACTTGTGTCTTTCTGATGATGGTCAGGTTGGCTAAGCCACACTCAGACCTTGTCACTCGTTTATTAGATGCCCTAAATTTTATCATGTTAATAGTTGGATCTAACCATAACTTTCAGTGGAGATGCCACATGCCTACTGAAGATGTGTTTGGGGCAAAATTGAATGGTAAAAATTATTTGGTAAAATAATTGGTTAAGAACCTACTCATGGATGCACAGAGATTGGCCGAGCCATACTCAGACCCATGTATAGCCCTTGTGGATTCTAGTACCTACTAAGAAATTAGTATAATTTCTCGAATTGGAGGTAGAGGCTTTTAATTTGAATAAAATAATGAAAGAACCTTTAGACTAAAATTTATGTCTTTAGGCTTAATCAATTCATATACTAATTAGGTTTTGATTTTTCTTTTGTAGTTATAGCCACTACCTTGTCGCTTCGATCACTATTAGATAGTGACAAATTGATGAGACCAAATTTTGATAGCTGGTATTCATAGCTCAAAATTATCCTGGAGCATGAATGGATCTTGTATATATTGACAGATCCCACACCTGAGGAGCCAGCTTTGAACGTGCGTAGTATGGTCAAAGATACTTATCAGAAGTGGCTCAACGATAGAACTATGGTTCATTATATTATGTTGGTGGTAATGAATGATGAGTTCAATCATTGTTTCGAGAATGCTCTGCCATAAGACATGATACAAATGTTAAATGAGTCTTTTGGCACACCCAATGATATTAAGAGGCACAAGACTAGTTGTGCTATCTTCAACACTCAAATGAGAGAAGGAGCATCAATCACTGATCATATACTATATATGATCGAGATGATTGAGCACTTAAGCAAGCTCGGCTTCTCTCTGTATGAGCAGCTGGAAAAAAAATATCATTTTAAACTCTCTACCTAAGTGCTACCTCTCTTTTCTTACTCATTTTCGAATGACGAAGCCTGTAGTCAACTACCATGATTTGCTGGGGTTGCTACAAAACTTTGAGAAGGATCATCAGTTCCACAAGGAGTCGGTGAATGTTATGGGAGGGTCATCTTCTAGATGTCGACCCTTTAAGATAGGGAAGAAGAGCAAGAAGAATAAGAAAAGGATGCAAAATGCTGGGGCACCCAAGCTAAGTCAGATCAAGAAACTCAAGTCCAACCAGAGTTAGGCTGAATGCTTCTATTGCAAGAAGCTGGGGCACTGAAAAAGGAACTGTCCTTAGTACATTGCCTCTTTAGATTCGAACCGATCGAGAAAGATGCATGTTGTTGTTGGACAAGATAATATATGATAACACCTTGTAATTTTTCAATTTTTGATTCTACTACTTGGATATTAGATACCGAAAGTCCTTTTAATATTTTCAATCCATTGTAGGGTTTGCAGGTTAGTAGGAGATTTGAAGAAGGTGAAAGATTTCTTAATATTGGAGATGGAAGGTCAGTTCTAGTCCTAGCGTTAGAGATTATTAAGCTTGTATTCAAGTCAAATATAATTATTCTTAGTGAATGTCACTTTTATCTTTTTTTTTTATTGAACATTATTTCTATAGGCCTCTTGGCCATGTACGGTTATGAAATTTTAATAAAAAAAATAATTTTAATATTATTATAAATGATGTTAATGTGATGAATGAACAGTTGAGTAATGAAATTTATATTTTATCATAACTTATTAGTATAATGTACACGTCCAACAAACATCCTAAAATTAGTGATGTCTTCGATATCTATCTTTGGCAATGTAGGTTAGGTCATGTTAATAAGAATAGAATAAACATGTTGATATAAGAGGAAATCTTTGAAGTCAGCGATTGTGAATCACTTCCAACCTGTAAGTCCTGTTTCTTGAAAAAATGATCAAGTCATCTTTTACTAGAAAAGGTGAGCGAGCCAGTGAAGTTCTAGGTCTAATATATACTGATGTATGTAGATCGATGAACACCAATATCAGAGATAGATATTATTATTTTATTATATTTACAGATGATCTATCGAGGTATGGATACATCTACTTAATGACATATAAGTCAGAATCATTTAAAATATTCAAACGATTCTATAATGAAGTAGAGAAACAAATTGGGAAGAATATTAAAACTCTTCAATCCAATTGAGGAGGTAAATACCTCTCCAGTGAGTTTCTAACATACTTAGAAGAAAATAGGATTCTCCCTCAATGAATCTCTTTTGAAACACAACATAATGGCATGTCGAAAAAGAGAAATCGAATCTTGCTAGACATGGTTCAGTCCATGATGGACTTTGCAAGTCTGTCAATCTCTTTTTGGAGATATACACTCGAGTTTATTTACTATATTTTAAATAAAGTTTTGAGTAAGTTCGTAAGTGAAACACCACATGAGATGTGGATAGGACGTAAGCTAGTACTCACTTATCTTAGGATTTGAAGATGTTCGGCTTATGTCAAATATTTGAAAACTGATAAGCTTAGACCTAGATCTGACAAGTATCTATTTATAGGGTACCCAAAAAAGATCAAGGGGTATTACTTCTATCTTGTTGATGAACAAAAGATGTTCGTCAGTAATATGGCAGTCTTTCTAAAAAAGAAGTTCTTTGAAAAAGGAACTAACATCTCAAAGATTGAACTTGATGAAGTTTGATCAGTAGAAGAACTGATACAATCTAGTAAATACATAGAGTCAAACTTGATTAGATCAAATTCAAAACCTATTGTAGAAACTCTTTTAGAAGATCTGATAGAGTACCACGCCAACCGGATAGATACTACAGTTTCTTGATCTAGGATGGTGATCCAGTTGAACTCGATGAGAACAATGAAGATCCAATCATTTATATGGATGCGATGCAGAGATCTGACTCTGATAAGTGGTTGGAAGCCATAAAATTCAAAATGAAGTCCATGAAGGTCAACAATGTATGGACATTAGTTGACCCATCTGAAGGGGTAAAATTCATAGGGTGTAAGTGGATTTTTAAGAGGAAGCGGGGCACAGACGAGAAGATGGAAACCTATAAAGTCCAACTGGTTGCCAAAGATTATCGTCAGCATTATGATATTGACTATGATAAGATGTTTTCTCCTATGACAATGCTCAAGTCTATTCGGATCATGCTCGCAATAGCAGCACATCTGGACTATGAAATCTGATAAATAAATGTGAAAATGAAGAGCTGGAAGAAGAGGTGTATATGATACAACCTAAAGGTTTTATATCCATAAATGAGTCTAAGGTGTGCAAATTTCGGAGGTTCATTTATAGACTTAAGCAGACATCTTGGAATTGGAACATGCATTTTGATAAAGTTATTAGAATGTATAGCCTTCATTAAGAATAGAGAAGAACCCTGCATATATAAGTGGGTTAGTAACTCTGTGATAGTATTTCTTGTTTTGTATGTGGATGACATTTTCTTAATCGAGAGTGACATCCCTACATTACAGGGAATAAAAGTTTGGTTGTCATCATAGTTTTTCATGAAAGATTTGAGAGAAGCATCCTACATCTTTGGGATGAAGATCTATTGAGATAGATCTAAAAAGTTATTTGGATTATTCCAATCGACATATATTGATACCATGCTGAAAAGGTTTAGCATGGAGAATTTCAAGAAAGACTATCTTCCAATAGGCCAAAGAATTTCTCTCTCAAAGAGTGATTATTTGACAACTCCTCAAGAGAGAAAGTATATGAGTAGAATTCTACATGCTTCAGTAGTAGGTTCTATTATGTACGCTATAACATATACATGATCAGATATGGCATACTCACTAGGGGTAGTGAGCAGATATCAGTCTGATCCAAGTGAGAACCACTGAAAGATCATAAAGATCATCCTTAAGTATTTGAGAAATACTAAAGACTAGTGACTTATCTGTGGAGAATCTAACTTAAAATTTATGGGATTTATAGACTCTAATTTTCAGTCAGATCATGACAACAGCAAGAGTTTGTCGAGATATATTTATACCCCAAATGGTGGAGCAATCTACCAGAAGAGTCACAAGCAGCACATTATGACTAACTCTACTTGCAAGATGAAATATATCATGGCATCTAATGCTACGAAG
This sequence comes from Elaeis guineensis, assembly GCF_000442705.2. Taxonomy (NCBI): domain Eukaryota; kingdom Viridiplantae; phylum Streptophyta; class Magnoliopsida; order Arecales; family Arecaceae; genus Elaeis; species Elaeis guineensis. The sequence continues at coordinate 55,753,272 of NC_025996.2, read as the reverse complement.
GAAGCTATGTGGTTTCAAAAATTCATTAACGAGCTCAGAGTGGCACCCTCCCTTAATGGCCCCATCTTATTGTACTGCGATAATACTGGTTCCATTGCTTAAGTGAAGGAATTGAAGTCACATCAGCAAACCAAGCACATTCTATTCTGCTACCACCTAGTCCAAGAGATCGTGGATTGAGGTGATATCGAGCTTCAGAAGATCGATGGAAAGAAGAACTTGGTCGACCCATTTACTAAAGCCCTTGGTATCAAGAAGTTTGAAGACTATAAATCAATGATGGATATACGATACTGTACCGATTGGATTTAGTCCAAATGAGAGTTATTGAAAATTATGTTCCAAAGTCAATCATCAATCTATTGGTGGTTGAGCTTATTATTATAATTGTATATAAATTATTGAGTTAATAAATATTATTTAATTTTTTCATCATTGTGTACATCTTATTTTGAACTCCTATTATGTGATAAAATTCTTAGGACTATTTGATTCGATATAAGAGGATATATCATTTAGTTCTTAAACTTTAAGTTCACGATCAAATAATATATTATTATTAGGATAATAACTATATCAAGTATAGATCATTGTGTGTCATGTATATTAGTTAACCTCTTAACCAAGGAGTGTGAAGATATTGGCATGGCATGCAAGTGAGACGTAGGAGTACATCTCACTCAATGTGATCAACTGCTGAACACTCTGCTATCAAGAGTAGCTCATAATGGATATGGTATGGATATAAGTGTCCATCTAACCTGAGATCACCATGATGACTTGTAAGTAACTCACTGTGCTTTAGTGCCGAACTACTTGAATTTTTAATTCAATAATAAAAGATTTTTGGATATAGTCAAGTACCTATGAAGTCGGTGTGGAGTCAAGATAGAATTGACCCCTCCAAATAAGTAGGAGTTAATGTATTAGTGTATTTTAATTCAATAAAACTTCAGTCAGGGTAATCCATGTGATGAATTTAAAAAATTAAAATACAATGTGGATGACCATATCAGGATTGACAGTTAAATCCTTGATCACCTTAAGTATTTGGATCAAAAAAATGAATTATACGGTAAACATATGCCAATATGTTCTTGATTGATCATATGGCTGATTAACGATTAAGAATCATTCTAGGGTAAAACAGTCAATTTATTTGATGATTAATCCGGTGCAAAAGTTGCAATAAATCAATTCACTATTTGTTGGTGAATTATAAGAGGATTGATTAGTAATTAAATTATTAATTAGCTTAAATTGATTGAGTATTGAGATTTGGATCAAATCTAATTGAATTGGATTCAATTTGGTTTAATCCAATTAGGTTATGAGATGACCTAATCGCTAAGGATTTTCAGTTCCTGATGTGATCAAGACTTGAGCTTGATTAATTTTTTATCTGATTAAAATTTAATTAAAAATATTTACTATCTAATTAGATTAGATTTAGTGATTTAATTGGGTCTTACCTAATTCGATTGAGTTAAGAACCCAATTGAATGAGGAAATCAATTCGAATTCAAATCCCTTACGCCTCCTTTCTCTACGCCCTCTTATTCTTCATGTGAAAAAATTTTTATGTGAATTTTTTTCTCATGTCTAGAAGTAGTTCCATGCCTACATCTGATTCCTTTTTGAATTAGAATTGGTTGGTTTAAATTTGAGTTCAAATGGGTTTGAATTTGAATGAAACATTTAGTGTCCAAATTGAGTTGGACTCTTCTCTTCATGCCATCACCTTTCTCCACGCACAAAGTATTTTTGCATGGGATTTTTTGTACCATTCTGATGTTGATCGACCATCTTCTAAGTTTTCAAGAGGAGGATAAAGTTTGGTTCAAAATTTAATTCAAATTTGATTTGAATTGGTGATAAGGATCAACCAACGTTTAAAATTGAACCAAAACTATGTCTTTCTTATCCTTATCTTCCATGGGATGCCATCTTTAAGAAGGGATCAGTTTTATGTGAGAAAAAGAATAATTTTTGATGTGAGAAATCTCAGAGTTGGATGTGAAAAGTTGAGAGTGGGTTGGGCTTCCGTGCATGAGAAACAGAGGAAGTGATCTTCCTCTTGGGCGTGAGGTGTAGGGTGGGTTTTAGGGTTTCAACTTTAGATTTTATGAGAAGAAAAATAAAAGAGTGATTTTTATCCAATCTCCCACACAACCACCTTCTTGTAAAGCTTTATCTTCTTGTTCAAAAAAGTTTGAAAGATCCAAAGAAAGGAGTTTGGATCAGCCATCCAGAGTCTTCGACATGAGCTAGCACTCCCACGAAGGAAGATCTGATCAGGGCTTCAAGTGGACGATCAGTAGAGGTCAGACAACCTGTTCAGCTACTCGATATCAGTGAAAGCTTCGTACCATACCTACCAATAGTGGAGATCATTGACCCATGAAAAGGTGATGAGTTGTGAACTCAATCGATGTGATCTAAAGATTAGATCAGATTCAGGGCATCGATGTGATTGATGCAGTTTTTTATTTTATATCAGACTTTATATATAAATTTTTTATAACATAGATCCTTAATAGTAGTTTAGATCTAATCCAAAGCATATTTAGAAGGTCAAAGTGTTTAATTTTTTATTTTTTTATGATAAAATTTTAAAAATACATGCTTTGAACTATCTATTTTTCTTTCACAGCCTTGTATTAGTGAGATAGATCAAGGATCCAACTAAGCTTCAAAATTTTGCAGCATCGGCTTTCTTTGCTCCATCATCTTGTTGTAGCTTTTCATTTAGAGCCATAAGTATTGAATCTATTTTGCACTTATCCAATTGGAATTTCTTCAAAATATCTTCAAGGTACTTTTCTTGAGATAAGAAAATTTCACTTTTGGATTGCTTTACTTGAATTCCAAGAAAATACTTCATAAGCCCTAAATCAGTCATCTCAAATTCTGTCAACATATTATGCTTGAATTTTTTCACCATCTTCAAGTTAGTGCCCATGTAGATAAGATCATCAATATATAAACAAATGATAAGAAAATTTTGAGTACCTTGCTTCTTCACATAGAGTGAGGGCTCACTTGGTTTTCCTTGAAAACTATTCTTTTGGAAGTAACTATCAATTTTGCTATTCAAGCTCTCGGTGCTTGTTTCAGTCCATACAAAGCTTTTTTGAAGTGATACACCTTGCTTTTCACGTATTTGACTTCATATCCTTTAGGTTGTGCCACATGTAATTCTTCTTCAAGCTCTCCATTCAGAAATACTGATTTTACATCAAGTTGATATACATTCAACTCCATTTGGACTACAAGTGCAAGAACTCTATGAATTGTCTCCATTCTTGCCATGGATGCAAATGTCTCATGGAAGTTGACTCCCGACAGTTGAGAATAACCCTTGGCCACTAATCTTGCTTTGTGCTTTTGGATGGAGCCATCTTTATTGAATTTTATTTTGTAAACCCATTTTAAGCCAATGACTTCTTTGTCTTTTGGTAACTCTACAAGCTCCCATGTCATATTCTTCTCAATGGTTGCTATTTCATCATCCATGGCTTTTCTCCAAGCATCAATTTTGGCAGTTTCTTCATAAGGCTAAGGTTCACCTCCAAAGAAGGCAACATCACATGAATCATAAATATCTCTTTGTTGGATTCTGACCATGCAGTAAAAAGTAATTTTAAAAATTTTAAAAATAAATAAATCAATAGCTTTATCAAATAAAATTATCGAGCCAGAATCTAAATCCTAGAATCACCTTGCCGATATCGATAAAACAAAAATAAGCATGCAAAAATGATAGAATTTTTACTTTCACTAAAAAAAAAAAGTGGCACATTGATGTTCTCCACAAGACTCCAAAGTAGAAGTCCTCCAATGGTGATCCACATGAAAGTTGGTCAAGATTCTTCCTAATTGGTACGCTACCACAGCCTTATCTTCTCAAGAACACTGCCGGCTTCGAACTCATGGTATGATTATGCCAAAGCTCAGTTGCTTTCGATCTTGCTATTAGAATGACATCAAGAAGACACTCTTCAAATATCTCATAACTTAGGATTTGATTTTTGGCTCCAACATATGGAAAAACCAAATTCTAGGGCACACAAGCAACACTTGCTGAAAATCTCACCACCTATCTTGCAACTTTTGTCACTCAATTTTTTCTTGCCCTTTTCTTAGATTTTTTCCAAAATTTTTTTAATGATTTCTACATCCCTCCTCTCTAGTTTCAACCTAAAATCACTACTTCCAGCCATATGGGATGTCCCATATAAATAAAGGACCAAGGGATGTGTCATGGGATGAAGGGGCACCAACTTTTGGCACTCCAACTTCTCACATGGTGAATAAATTTATTGTGTAGAATTTTTGATGCATGAGAGACTTATAATAGAAGGACTCTTCCTCTTCTACATGTCATAAAAATTTTACTTAATTTTGGCAACAGATCAATGGATATCTGGTTGGGTAATTAAGACAATGTGTATTAGTTAAGAGCCTTCATGAAGGACTCTTCAACTTTACATGCTGAAAAGAGGTGGGGTGGCATTTATTTTTGGTGTAGCTTTTGGTGGGTAAAAAAGAGTCCTTCTCCACTTGAAATTATTTTAAGTTGGATAAGGATCCAATCTAAACTAATCCAATCCCATTAGGACAAAGGCAACTGGTCTAGGTTAGCTCAAATATTTTGATCTAAACCAATTTAGGAACTTTGGTTAATACAATGTGCTAGCATATCAAATTAACTCATAAAATTTATATTAAACTCTAATTAAATTAGATCAAGTTCAAATCCTTAAGTGTGTGACCCATTGAGTTTCAAATCTAGCCAGCAGTGGATCAAGACTTTTGACGTAATCCTAATCCGATGAGATTAAGTCACCTGAAGAGTCCCAATCAACTTGGACTCTTCCAAATTGATTCCAGAATTAAACTCTTTTAATTCTAATAAATTCACAAGTCAAGATTGACGTCTAACAACATATCATGACTATCCAAAAAATTTAAAATTTTGATAAAAAATTATCAAAATATCCTTTAGTGGCAAGTTACCGTGTAATTCAATTCTTCAATCAAACAACATTCCAGATGAGCTGTGGGTATAGAAATATGTCAAACCCAATCACTTATCTTCATGTATCTTGATCTGAAGGTGATGATTTAGTTGATGATATATTAAAAACTCTTTTTTAATTATCATCTTGCTTTGGCTAAAAACTTTCGAATCATCGACTTATGAGATCACGTAGGATGTTCGCTCCCCTTATTAGGAGTGACTGATCTCTTATTGATCATTCACAATCTCTATGCACACTTCACCATATCTTGACCACCCCACACAAGGATCAAAGAACTAAGTTAGGTAGTGTTGGTGCAAAAATCCGCCTGTGCTGGAGAAGCTGGAGTCGAGGGAGTCGCGGTCACCGTCGGGACCTACAAAAGAAGTCTAAACCGGAGTTGGGATTGCTCCGACAAGACCCTCCGATGCTCAAGTCAGTTCTCTGCCTCAACAAGAATGGAGAGCTCGAACAAAAATTTTAGCAGAGTTTTGGGATAGAAAATTAGAGCTTAGAGAATAACGTATCTAGGGTCCCCCTTTTATAGGTGGGAGGGTGCGATAGACTGATAGCGACTGTTTGTAACCGCCTAGTCATGGGCCGCACGGGGCCACGAAGAATTTATCATGAAGGGTAGTGGGGTGGAGTCATGGCTGTCACCATGGCTCGCCACGTGGAATCAGTTACGGAGAGTGGAGCGGCATCCGTTGTCGTGACTCGCCAGGGAGTGGTGGAGCCGCACAGCATCCGCCACAGAGAGTGGAGCAGATTCGTAGCCATTATTGCGGCCTGCCATGTGGGGCCTGTTGCGGGGAGTAGTGGAGCCACGCAGAATCTATCGCAGGAGATGGAGCAGAGTCGTGGCCGTTACTGTGGCCTGTCAGGGGGAGGCCAGGCCTGTCGACCGAAGCTCGATTGAAGCGCCTGGCGGAGAGAGGTGCCTATCCATCTGGAAGGAGCTCGGACTTTGTTGGTGGGCCATCCATCGTTGGGTGCCTTGAGCATTAGTACTATAGGCGAGGGCCATCTGCAATTGGAGTCGGGGGTGAAGTCCGTCTCCCGTAGGAGTCCAGACAAAGTCTGCCTGCAGTAGGAGCCGGGGATGAAGTCCGGCTCCCGTAGGAGTCCGGATGAAGTCCACTTGCAATTGACGTCGAGGGCGAAGTCCGGCTCCCGTAGGAGTCCGGACGAAGTCCTCACGCAGTCGAAGTCGGGGATGAAGTCTGGCTCCCGTGGGAGTCCGGACGAAGTCCTCACGCAGTCGAAGTCGGGGATGAAGTCCGGCTCCCGTGGGAGTCCGGATGAAGTCCACTTGCAACTGACGTCGGGGGCGAAGTCCGGCTCCCGTAGGAGTCCGGACAAAGTCCACCTGCAGTAGAAGTCAGGATGAAGTCTGGCTCCCGTAGGAGTCTGGACGAAGTTCACCTATAGTCGAAGTCGGGGGTGAAGTCTGGCTCCCGTGGGAGTCCGGACGAAGTCTGCCTGCAGTAGGAGCCGGGGATGAAGTCCGACTCCCGTAGGAGTCCGGACGAAGTCCACTTGCAATTGATGTCGGGGGCGAAGTCCGGCTCCCGTAGGAGTCCGGACGAAGTCCACCTGCAGTAGAAGTCAGGATGAAGTCCGGCTCCCGTAGGAGTCCGGACGAAGTTCACCTACAGTCGAAGTCGGGGGTGAAGTCCAGCTCCTGTGGGAGTCCGGACGAAGTCTGCCTACAGTAGGAGTCGGGGATGAAGTCCGGCTCCCGTAGGAGTCCGGACGAAATCTACTTGCAATTGATGTCGGGGGCGAAGTTCGGCTCCCGTAGGATTCTGGATGAAGTCCACCTGCAGTAGAAATCAGGATGAAGTCTGGCTCCCGTAGGAGTTCGGATGAAGTTCACCTGCAGTCGAAGTTGGGGGCGAAGTCCAGCTCCCGTGGGAGTCCGGACGAAGTCCACTTGCAATTGACCTCGAGGGCGAAGTCCGGCTCCCGTAGGAGTCCAGATGAAGTCCTCACGCAGTCGAAGTCGGGGATGAAGTCCGGCTCCCGTGGGAGTCCAGACGAAGTCCTCACGTAGTCGAAGTCGGGGATGAAGTCCGGCTCCTATGGGAGTCTGGACGAAGTCCACTTGCAATTGACGTCGGGGACGAAGTCCGGCTCCCGTAGGATTCCGGACGAAGTCCACCTGCAGTAGAAGTCAGGATGAAGTCCGACTCCCATAGGAGTCCGAACGAAGTTCACTTGCAGTCAAAGTCGAGGGCGAAGTCCGGCTCCCGTAGGAGCCCGTCTGTCATGAAGAATCTGGTCGACGCTGGTGGGGGTTTATCCATCGGCAAAACTTGAGAGTGTTGCGGAGGCTCGGCCGCCAGAGAGGTTCAGAGAGATGCCGTCGAAGGTCGAAAGTCGGTAGAATCCCCGGAGGGTCATTTCCATCACGAACTTCGGCTGGGGGGTATTTTATACCCAACACCAGTCCCCCTACTTCCAAGTTCGAGTTTCGAATGGAGGAAGTACAAAGAAATTTTACAGGCGAAGTTGTCCCCTTGAATCTGGTGCACGATCGTCCTCAGATATCTTGGTATTTAATGCGTGCGTGCCAGAGCCTTTTTCCAATCGGGGCGATCCGAATAGTCCTTTCGAAATTCCCACCAGAGCTTAGTCCCAAGCACCACACCATAATGGTCCCGCCAATGGTCAGCCCTATGCCGCGGTGAGTGGGACATGTGGCGGGTACTGGTTGACCTAGAGATATCTGCCACCATAACTGCGCCAGGCCCCATTGCTTATTTAAGCCCCCTCCTTCCCTCCAGGGGCTTCACTTCGCCTGAGAGTTGGCGTCCTTCTTCTGCCTGAGAGTTTAGCCACCCCTATCAGTGCCCTTTTTGACTCCAAGCACTCTTCGCACCAGTCTTCACCATCCCCACTGGCTCCCTGTCGCCTTCAATCATCCGAGCCCCTTCGAGGGGTTCTCCCACCGGGGCCTCCACCCCGGAGGCCAACCTCGAGAGGATGCTACGGACCAAGAGGAGTATGAGGGGGAAAACAGCGACCTGCGAATTCTCCAGCTGTCGGACTGTCACTGAGGGTTTCCATCGCCTCAAAGGGGGTTCGAGGAAGAATTCCTTCAACAACAGGGGTTTAATAACGGGGACAACTGGTGAGGGCGTTCCGCCCGAGAATTTCAGAGTAGCTGAACGGGGCGACACCGATCAAGGAGGCAGAGTTGTCGTCACAAGCTGTGGCGGAATTCTTGATGTCGTCGGGGTTGAGGGATCAGAAGTGGTCGGCGCCGACGTGGGGCAGTAGAACTTGTTGCGGGGATGGTGGAAGTAGCACATGCCGACCTTGCCGAAGTACCTAGGATGGTGGTTGTCGTGGAGCACACGGTGGTGGTGCATGCCTCCGACGCCATCGGACCCTCCGAGGTACCTTCGGTTCTTCTTGATGCAGGTCATCGTCACCGCTGCCGTTGCCGTTGCTGCCCCCTGAATTCTATCCCACCCTTTTCTCCCTAGGGTTGGGGTTTCGACGATGGAGCGGAATGAGGTGGGGGGCGAGAGTTGAAGGATTTATCACACGTACTGAAAAATACTGCTGAGGCGAACGAGATCGGAAGGAGAAGTTGGGGGCTTGAAGTGGTCTCCAACATGTTCCTTTTGTGTCTTGTAGTAATGTTTTTTTTTCTCGGCCCCCAGGGCCTTGTAACGTATACCTTTGTTAATCAAGAATGAGAAGGAGATTTTGTTACTTCATCCGCACTTTGCATCGAATTGCTATCTGCCGAACTTCTTTCATTTATCATTATCATTGTTGTATTCCCTTCTTTTTTTTTCTCTTTTTTTTTTTCGACGTCGTCCGGAGGTCGCTGGTCGTTGCCACATCAGCTCGCTTTTCCAGTCATCCTTCTTCTTCAACCTTAATGGCTCAGTAATGCATATTTAATAAATAACATGAGAAGGAAATTTTTTGCTACCTCTTTTACTCATGTTTTGAATTGCCGCTTGCAGAGCTTCTTTCAGCTTTTGCCTCACTTGAAATCGATGCCGTTCGGAGGTACCCAATTACTGTCGCATTGATCTGTCCTTTCGTCCATGGCCGCAGATTTGCCCGGGGCTGCTCAGTTTTGATGCCCTTTTTCAGAGTTCGAGCTCGGAGGTCCGAGGTTCTCGTCACCCTGAGGAAGTCGTCTTATCTCGGGCTTGTGTTGAGGGCTTTCTTGAAGGCCGGGGTTTTTGATAAGAACCCCGATCCTTGCTGGGATGAGGTTTCCTGCATCTTTGATGCTGTTTATTTTTCATTCATCGCTGATGCAGTCCGTCGCTTTCCTTTTTAACTCCCCTCCCTTTTCTCCTTTTTCTTTTTCGAGTGGGGGCTTTCCTCTGCTCTTGGCGGGGTTGCGGGAGCGTGAGGGGGCCGCTGGGAAGGTCTCCTTTTTTCCATCCGGTCTTGAATGACCAGACCTTAATTGATGTCAGGATGGGGTTCTTCCCCTATTTCTGATGAAATCGATTTTAGCTCAGGTTAGGATGAGGTCCTCCTCTTGTCGCTAATGGGGCTATGGGGGCACATATGGGCGTTGCGGGGCCTCTCCCCCCATCCGGTCTAAGTGTGACCGGGCCTTCAACCTTGCTCAAGTTAGGGCGAGGTTCTCCTCCTGTCCCTAATAGGGCTGTGGGGGCACATATGGGCGTTGTTTGGCCTCTCCCTCCATCTGGTCTAAGGAGAGTCGGGCCTTTGACTTTGCTCAAGTTAGGGCGAGGTTCTCCTCCTGTTCTTAACATGGCTATTGGGGTGCATGTGGGCGTTGTTTGGCCTCTCCTCCCATCCGATCTAAGGAGAACCGGGCCTTCGACTTTGCTCAAGTTAGGACGAGGTTCTCCTCCTGTCCCTAACATGGCTGTGGGGGTGCATGTGGGCATTGTTTGGCCTCTCTCCCCATCCGGTCTAAAGAGAACCGGGCCTTCGACTTTGCTCAAGTTAGGACGAGGTTCTCCTCCTGTCTCTAACAGGGCTGTGGGGGCGCATGTGGACGTTGTTTGGCCTCTCCCCCCATCCGGTCTAAGGAGAACCGGGCCTTCGACTTTGCTCAAGTTAGGACGAGGTTCTCCTCCTGTCCCTAGCAGGGCTGTGGGGGCACATGTGGGCGTCGTTTGGCCTCTCCCTCCATCTAGTCTAAGGAGAACTGGACCTTCGATTTTGTCGAGATGAAGTTCTCCTCCTGCTCCCGACACAGTTTGTTTTGACTGTCCTGTCGATATAGGCTTGTGTCAAGAGAGGAGACATGTAGATATGCAACTTTTATTTAAAATAAAGTTATCAGTAATACATTCGTAAGTTTTTCGAGCTCCATGGTCGTGGGAGGTCTGCTCCTCCGAGCTCTTTGAGGTAATAAGTTCTGGGTCGGACTACTTCTTTGACTTCGTACGGGCCTTCCCAATTTGGGGCGAGCTTCCCTCGATCCTGAGGTTGCGAGACAGCGGCTCATCGAAGCACTAGATCTCCTGCTCTAAAGACTTTATTCTTGACCCAAAATTGTAATAGCGGGCGACTTTCTGTCTGTAGGTTGCCATCTGAACTTGAGCTACCTCCCACTTTTCTTCCAGTAAGTCGAGGTTGGCTTTAAGACCTTGCAAATTGTGATATTCGTTGAATGCTACGACTCATGCCGATGGGAGTTTAAGCTCAATTGGGATAACAGCCTCTGTTTCGAAGGCTAGAGCGAAGGAGGTCTCCCCCGTGGGCAGTTTTTGTGTAGTTCGGTACGCCCACAGCACATGATAGAGTTCGTCTGTCCAAGTTTCCTTTGCCTTTTTGAGCCTTGTCTTGATCCCCTGTAGCAGGGTTCTGTTGGTCACTTCAGCTTTCGCCGTTCGCCTAAGGATGGGCTACTGATGTGAAGTTGTGGGAGATGTTTAGATCTTCACAGAATTCGATGAATCTCGCTCCCACGAACTGCCACCCATTATCAGTGATTAGGGTTCTTGGCAGGCCGAACCTACAAACGATTGACTTCCAGATGAAATCTTGCACTTTAGCTTCTGTGATTTTTGCCAGTGGTTCGGCTTTGACCCACTTGGTGAAGTAGTCAATTGCTACCAGGAGAAACTTTCTCTGCCCTGATGCCACGACAAAGGGTCCAAGGATATCCATTCCCCATTACGCAAAAGGCCATGGGGCACTCAAGGGTGTAAGCTCGGTAGCGGGCTATCTCTGGATGTTGGTGTATCTCTGACATCGATCGCATTTTCTGACATATTCAATCGAGTCATGATGCATTGTCAACAGTAATATCCTTGGCGGAGCAACTTGTGGGATAAAGATCTAGCCCCTAGATGGCTTCCGTAGATTCCTTCATGCACCTCCCACAAGGTGTTTTCAGCTTTCGAAGGCCGGAGGCATTTTAGAAGGGGCAAAGAGTACGATCTCTTGTACAACTTGTTCTCATAAAGGATGTATCGGGAGGCTTGATTTCTGAGCTTTCGAGCTTCTTTTGTATCATGAGGGAGAACTCCATCCCTGAGATATGCCATCAGGGGTCAACCCAACTGGGCTCATGATCAATTTCCATCACGGGCCACGATTCTTCCATACTTGGGCACTTCAGAACTTCAAAGAGAACACCCTTGGGCAATTCAGTCAGAGCCAGCGTAGCCAGCTTGGAGAAAAGATCGGCCCTGGTATTTTTCATCCTTAGAATTTGCCTGATGTTGAAGCTACTGAAGGCGGGGACAAGCTCCTTTACCTTTTCAAGATACTTAGACATGCTGTCCTCCCGCGCTTCGTAGTTTCTATTGACTTGTCCCACTACCAATTGGGAGTCGCTGTGAACTTGGAGCCGATCTACTCCCAACTCTTTGGCGATCTTCAATCCTACGATCAGAGCTTCATATTCTACTCCATTGTTTGTCACGGAGAACTCGAAGCGCAGAGCGTACTCCACGATGATTTCTTCTAGGCTGATCAAGATCAGACCCACACCCGCTCTCGATATGTTGGAAGACCCATCCACGTAGAGGGCCCAAAAGCAACCAGAAGGGTCTGCTTCTTCTTTGGGGGAGTTCGGTCGGGGCTCCAGGCCGTCAATTTTGCCCTGTTCAGGTTCGGCCTCCTCCAGAATAGTGCACTCCACTATAAAATCTGTCAATATCTGGACTTTTACTGTTGGTCTAGGTCGATAGTTGATGTCGAATTCTGTGAGCTCGATTGCCCATTTCGTCATCCTCCCGAAGGCATCCGTCTGGTGTAGAATCATCTTGATCGGTTGGTCAGTGAGCAGCGTTACGGTGTGCCCTTGAAAGTAGGGTCGGAGCCTCCAGGCTGCAATCAACAGGGTGTAAGTTAGTTTCTCTAATTTAGTATATCTGGTTTCGGCATCTCTCAATGCGCGACTGACGTAGTAGATCGGCCATTGGACTTTTTCTTCTTCCTTGACAAGGACTGCCGCAAGAGCCATGGGGGAGACCGTCAGGTACAAAAATAGTTCCTCCCCAGGCTCGGGCTTCGCCAACAACGGAGGCGAGCTGAGGTAGCTCCTTAGCTCTTCGAATGCCTGTTGGCACTCAGCGGACCAACAGAAGTTCTTCGGCTGCTTGAGGGTCTGGAAGAAGGGTAAGCACCGTTCGACCGACCTCGCAATGAAACGATTCAGGGCTGCTACCCTCCCTGTAAGGTGCTGAACCTTCTTTATCGACTTCAGGATGGCCATCTCCTGGATGACGTGAATTTTCTCTGGGTTGGCTTCAATTCCGCACCCCGATACCATGAAACCCAGGAACTTCCCCGAGGTCACTCCAAAAGCACATTTAGTCGGGTTCAGCTTCATCTTATATTTTCGGAGAGCGTTGAAGGTCTCCTCGAGGTCGGTGACATGGTTCATGGAAGATTTGCTTTTCATGAGCATGTCGTCCATGTAGACCTCCATATTATGGCCGATCTGCTCCTTGAAGATTTCGTTCACCAACCGTTGGTAGGTTGCACCTGCATTTTTGAGGCTGAAAGGCATGACCCTGTAACAGTAAAGGCCACGGTTAGTAATGAAAGTAGTCTTTTCTTCATCTTCCGGTGCCATCCTGATTTGGTTATAGCCGGAGAATGCATCCATGAAGGTGAGAAGCTCATGGCCCGAGGTCGCATCCACTAGTTGATCAATTCTGGGCAGAGGGTAGCTGTCCTTTGGGCAGGCTTTATTCAGCTTTTTGAAGTCTATACACATCCTCCACTTGCCGTTTGCCTTTTTGACTAGGAAAACGTTGGAAATCCAGTCAGGATAATTGACTTCTCTAATGAACTCGGCTTTCAGGAGTTTGTCCACTTCCTCGGCTATCGCTTTCTGTCTCTCTGGTGCATGACCTCAGATTTTTTTCTTTCGTTGGTCGATGCTTTGGATCGACGGTCAGACGATGCTCCATGACTTCCATGTCTATCCCCGGCATGTCTGCTGGGACCCAAGCGAAAACGTCTGCATTCTTTCGTAGAAAATTGATGAGATGCGCCCGTACCTCTTCCCTCAGGTTGGAGCCGATCTTCACCACATGCTCCGCACTCCCGTCGTTCAAAGGGATCGAAACCAGATCTTCGATTGGGCCACCCCTTTCCTCAGTGAGGTCGTCACGGGCGTCCAACCCATCAACTGGGTAGAGGTCGGATTGGTCACTTCTTTGTAAGGCTATGTTGTAGCAGTGTCTGGCCAGGGCCTGGTCTCCCCTGACCTCTCTGATCCCCTGGTTGGTAGGAAATTTTAACTTCAAATGGTAGGTTGACATGATGGCCCAGAGAGTGTTGAGGCCAGGTCGGCCGAGGATCGCATTGTAGGCTGACGGCGCCTTCACCACCAGAAAATTCACCAGAGCCCTGGATTGTCTTGGATATCGACCCGCAGCTATAGTCAAAGTTATCACTCCCTCCATCGGGACAGCATCGCCGGTAAACCCTACTAGAGGAGAGCTAATCGGCCACAAATGGCCATCAAGGGTGGACATTCTTGAGAGGGCGTCGTAAAACAAAATGTTGGCCGAACTTCCATTGTCGACAAGAATGTGGCGGACATCATAATTTGCTATATTCAAGGAAACTACAACCGCATCATTATGAGGGAATTAAACTCTCCGAGCATCTTCTTCAGTAAAGGTTATGGGCTCCTCAATCTTTTGTCGCTTGGGGGGTACGGCCAATACGTTGGTTGCTCCCTGTCGGGATTCTCCTGAGATGGTGTTGGTGAAATTCGTCAGAGGCCGATTGCCTGACCACCCCACACCGACGGCCATTACCGGAGGAGGAGGAGAAGGCTGGGAAACTGGAGGTGAGGTCGAAGCCTGAGACCTGGCCGCGGAGGTCGTGGATCGCTGAGTGGATGCTTTGCGGGGAGGCATTGGGCGAAGATCTAATGGAGGATGTCGGAGAAAATAATCGAAGGCAGTCCCGTTGAGTGCTCCTTTAAGAACAAGGGTACTGTGAAGACACAGCCATCCTTCCTCTAGCGCCAATCTTGTTGGTGCAAAAATCTGCCTGTGCCGGAGAAGCTGGAGTCGAGGGAGTTACGGTCGCCGCCAGGACCTGCAAAAGAAGTCTAAATCGGAGTTGGGGTTGCTACAGCAAGACCCTCCGATGCTCAAGTCAGTTCTCTGCCTCAACAAGAATGGAGTGCTCGAACGAAAATTTTAACAGAGTTTTGGGATAGAAAATTAGAGCTTAGAGAATAACGTATCTGGGGTCCCCCTTTTATAGGCGGGGGGGTGCGATAGACTGATAGCGACTGTTTGTAACCGCCTAGTCGTGGGCCGCACGGGGCCAGGAAGAATTTATCATGAAGGATAGTGGGGTGGAGTCATGGCTGTCACCATGGCTCGCCATGTGGAATCAGTTGTGGAGAGTGGAGCGGCGTCCGTTGTCGCGACTCGCCAGGGAGTGGTGGAGCCACGCAGCATCCGTCGTAGAGAGTGGAGCAGATTCATAGCCATTATTGCAGCCTGCCGCATGGGGCCTGTTGCGGAGAGTAGTGGAGCCACGCAGAATCCATCACAGGAGGTGGAGCAGAGTTGTGGCCGTTACTGTGGCCTGTCAGGGGGAGCCCAGGCCTGTCGGTCGAAGCTCGGTTGAAGTGCCTGGCGGAGAGAGGTGCCTATCCATCCGAAAGGAGCTCGGACATTGCTGGCGGGTCATCCACCGTTGGGTGCCTTGAGCGTTAGTACTATAGGCGAGGGCCATCTGCAATTGGAGTCGGGGGTGAAGTCCGGCTCCCGTAGGAGTCCGGACGAAGTCTGCCTGCAGTAGGAGCCGGGGATGAAGTTCGGCTCCCGTAGGAGTCCGGGCGAAGTCCACTTGCAATTGATGTCGGGGGCAAAGTCCAGCTCCCGTAGGAGTCCGGACGAAGTCCTCACACAGTCGAAGTCGGGGACGAAGTCCGGCTCCCGTGGGAGTCTGGATGAAGTCCTCACGCAGTCGAAGTCGGGGATGAAGTCTGGCTCCCGTGGGAGTCCGGATGAAGTCCACTTGCAATTAACGTCGGGGGCGAAGTCTGGCTCCCGTAAGAGTCCGGACGAAGTCCACCTGCAGTAGAGGTCAGGATGAAGTCCGGACGAAGTTCACCTGCAGTCGAAGTCAGGGGCAAAGTCCGGCTCCCGTGGGAGTCCGAACGAAGTCTGGCTGTAGTAGGAGATGGGGATGAAGTCCGGCTCCTGTAGGAGTCCGGACGAAGTCCACTTGCAATTGACGTCGGGGGCGAAGTCTGGCTCCCGTAGGAGTCCGGACGAAGTCCACCTGCAGTAGAAGTCAGGATGAAGTCCGGCTCCCGTAGGAGTCCGGACGAAGTTCACCTGTAGTCGAAGTTGGGGGCGAAGTCCAGCTCCGGTGGGAGTCCGGACGAAGTCTGCCTGCAGTAGGAGCCGGGGATGAAGTCCGACTCCCGTAGGAGTCTGGATGAAGTCCACTTGCAATTGACGTCGGGGGCGAAGTCTGGCTCCCATAGGAGTCCGGACGAAGTCCACCTGCAGTAGAAGTCAGGATGAAGTCCGGCTCCCTTAGGAGTCCGGACGAAGTCCACCTGCAATTGACGTCGGAGGCGAAGTCCAGCTCTCGTGGGAGTCCGGACGAAGTCCACTTGCAATTGACGTCGGGGGCAAAGTCTGGCTCCCGTAGGAGTCCGAACGAAGTCCTCACGCAGTCGAAGTCGGGGACGAAGTCTGGCTCCCATGGGAGTCCGGACGAAGTCCTCACGTAGTTGAAGTCGGGGATGAAGTCTGGCTCCCGTGGGAGTCCGGACGAAGTCCACTTGCAATTGACGTCGGGGGCGAAGTCCAGCTCCCGTAAGAGTCCAGAGGAAGTCCACCTGCAGGAGAAGTCAGGATGAAGTCCGGCTCCCGTAGGAGTCCGGACGAAGTTCACCTGCAGTCGAAGTCGAGGGCGAAGTCCGGCTCCCATAGGAGCCCGTCTGTCATGAAGAATCTGGTCGACGCTGGTGGGGGTTTATCCATCGGCAAAACTTGGGAGTGTTGCGGAGGCTCAACCGTCAGAGAGGTTCGGAGAGATGCCGCCGAAGGTCGGAAGTCGGTAGAATCCCCGGAGGGTCATTTCCGTCACGAACTTCGGCTGGGGGGTATTTTATACCCAACAAGTAGTAAACCAAAATATGAATCCATGTATATAAGGTACCATGATGATC
>NC_025996.2:55724475-55736513 GCF_000442705.2 Elaeis guineensis | reverse complement strand
TCAGGTCTAAGGATCACTTATACAACTCTCATTAAAGAATCATCAGTTGACATATAAATAAGACTCCATCTGATATTCTATCACAGATCAATTCAGTGAACTCATTCTTTAATGAGCACCCATATCCTTGTATTATGTCACTACATAAGTGGTTGTGAGATCAACCATCTTCATTTCTGAGCATACATAGGACATGCCAGTCTTACCGATATCATTGATCCTCGACTCAATGTACCAACGATTAGAAATATTTTAGATCATGGCTATCAAGGATTTAGGTCTCACTGGCATAATCTCATCACGACCCTAAAACCATTATCCAGACCTATGGGATTCATTATAATCTTAAGAACAATAAGATGCAGCATATAATAAGTCAAAAATATCTATTTTATTAATAATATAAATATCAATTATATGAGTCTAGAAGATAAATTACAATAAACATTCTATCGCATCACATATACGATTGGCTTGTAGGGCATTATTCTTTTAATCTCCCACTTGAACTAAAGTCAATCACCCCTATACTTGATGCCCATGCTATCAAGGTGGCGGTCAAACTACTGCATTGACAAAGCCTTAGTGAACGGATCCACTATATTGTTCTTGGTGTCAACTCACTCCACGATCACATCACGTCTTTTCACTATCTTTCGAATAAGGTGGAACCATCTTAGGATGTGCTTGAATTTATGATGAGACCTTGGTTCTTTGGCTTGAGCAACTGCTCCAGTATTATTACAATAAAGGGGCATTGGTTGTTCAATCTCTGGAACCACACCCAACTCTGTGATAAATTTCTTCA
The DNA here is from genome assembly GCF_000442705.2 of Elaeis guineensis. Lineage (NCBI taxonomy): Eukaryota > Viridiplantae > Streptophyta > Magnoliopsida > Arecales > Arecaceae > Elaeis > Elaeis guineensis. Next base: position 55,735,705 of record NC_025996.2, on the reverse strand, counting down.
TCCAGACAGCTTCCTTAGCAACCTTACTTGTAGCAATATACTCAGCCTCAGTAATCGAGTCAGCAACAGTTTGCTGTTTGTAACTTTTTCAACTTACTGTACCACCATACAAGATGAATATATCCAGATATAGATTTGTTATCATCCAGATCAGTTTAAAAATTAGAATCGGTATAACCTTTCAGTTTTAAATCAGATCCACCATATATCAAAAAAATATCTCTAGTCCTTCTCAAGTACTTGAGTATGTTTTTCACAGCTTTCTAATGATCCTCTCCAAGATCAATCTGAAATCTACTTACAATGCCCAAGACATAAGCTACATCAGGTCTAGTACATAACATAACATACATAATTGATTCTATTGTCGAAGTATAAGAAATAGAACTCATTCTATTTTTCTCTTCAGGTATCTTATGAGACATCTTTTTAGAGTTGTATGCCATGACCTATAGGCAAGTAACCTCTTTTACTTCCCTCCATGTTGAACTTCTTCAAATCAAGATCAATGTACCTAGACTGGGGCAAGCCTAGCATCCTTTTTGATCCATCCCTATAGATCTTTATACCTAGTATATGGGATTCCTCACTCAAGTCTTTTATAAAAAACTTTTATGATAGCCAAGTTTTGACCGATTGCAACATCAGGATATCATTCCTAATGAGCAGTATGTCATCCACATACAAGACCAAGAAGACAATAGCACTCCCATTATTCTTCTTATACACACAAGGTTCATCTATATTTTTGATGAAGCCAAATGATTTTTGTCTCATCAAAATGGATGTTCCAGCTCTTTGATGCTTGGTTTAATCTATAAATGGATCTATTCAGCTTGCAAACCTGATTTGCTCTCCCACTAGAGATAAATCTCTCTGGCTGAGTTATATAGACTTTTTCCTCAAGATTTTCATTGAGAAAAGCAGTCTTGACATCTATCTGCCAGATCTCATAGTCATGGTATGCTGCTATAGCAAGCAATATCTAAATAGACTTGAGCATAGTTACCGATGAAAAAGTTTCTTCATAATCAATACCTTATTTTTGTCTAAAATCTTTTGCCACTAGCTTGGCCTTATAGGTCTCTACCTGGCCATCTGCTCCAATCTTCTTTTTGAAGATCCATTTGTAGCCTATTGGGGTCACACCCTCAGGCATGTCAACCAAAGTCCATACTTGGTTGGCATATATGGAGTCCATTTTAGATTTCATGGTATTGAGCTACTTGTCAGAGTCACTACTCATGACAGCTTTCGAATAGGTCGTGGGATCATCATTCTTAATGATGTGGGTTGTGTTGTCATTCTCAATGATAAACCCATATCTTAGTGGTACATTACACACTCTACTTGACCTTCGAAGAGGAGGTGTGTGCAGTGGCTGTGCCTCAACAATGGGCACATCTGGTTAAGAACTATTTGGTGAATCCTAAATGGGTTGTAGGTTTTGAACTTTCTCAAGTTCAGCAGACCTCCCACTACCTCCTTCTTGGATAAATTTTTTCTCCAAGAATATGGCATGCCTACCAACAAACACTTTTTATTGAGTAGGGTTATAGAAGTAGTATCTTATACTCTCCTTGGGATAACCTACAAATTTGTATTTTTCTGATCTAGCATCTAGCTTATGTCCATCAATATTTTTCACATAAGCTGGATAACCCCAAATCTTAAGATACTTCAGGTTGGGTCTTTTTTTTTTCATATTTTATATGGAGTGATAGAAACAAATTTAGAAGATATTTTATTTAAAATATATGCTGCAACCTTGAGGGCATATCCCCAAAAGGATATCGAAAGATCCGTAAAACACATCATAGACAACACCATATCTAATAAGGTGCAATTTCTTCTTTTCATAATTTTATTTAATTATAAAGTATAAGGAGGTATCTATTAAGAGAGTATTCTATTTAATTTTAAATAATTAAGAAACTCACTAGACAAGTATTCTCCTCTTCGATTAGATCAAAGAGTTTTAATACTTTTACCAGTTTGTTTCTCAATCATTTTTTGATACTCTTTAAATTTATCAAAATCTTCGAATTTATATTTTATTAAATATATATATCCAAACCTAAATCTATCATCAGTAAATATGATGAAGTTAGAGTATCCATCTCTAGCTTGAGTCGATATTGGACTACATACATCAGTATGTACAAGATCCAATATGTCACTCGTCCTTTCTCTATATCCAATAAATGGAGTTTTGGTCATTTTTTCTATGAGAAAAGATTCACAAGTTCTATATGATTCATAATCATAAGGATCAAAGAAATTATCTTTGAATAACTTGTTAATCCTTGATTCATTTATATGGCCAAGTTGGCAGTGCCAGAGGTATGTGACATTCATATCCTCTCTCTTTCTTTTCTTCATATTATCAATATGAAGTACATTATCATTAAGTAAATAAAAATAAAAGATCATTATCAATAAAAGCACTTCCATAATATTTGTTAGAAAAGTAAATAGAACAACTATTGTTCTTTATATTTATTTCAAAATCTTGTTCCAATAACAATGGTACTGAAATAATATTTTTAACAATATTAGGAATATAATAATAGATCTTCAGTTCTAAAACTTTATCTGAAGGCAACCTCAAAACTCTGGTTCCTACGACTTCGATCTGAATGGACTTTCCACTAGCATCGAATAGCTCAAAGTCATCTTTTTTCAGACTCTTTATTTTCTATAGATCTTGCAATGATTTGTAAAGGTGTGAGCCACAGGTGGTATCTAATATCCAAAAATATGACATTGAAGTACTTAATGATAAATTAGTTTGTATTATATATAAACTTTTAGCAACATTTGTCGGTTTCATGATTGCAAGATATTCCTTGCAATTCCTCTTCCAGTGGCCTTTCTTGCCATAGTGATAGCAAGTACCTTTGGTAGAGACTTTCTTCACCTTCTTCTTGAAAATACCAGCCTTAGGGTTCATTTTATTCTTAAAACCCTTCTTTGCCTTCTTTTTGCTGATCTTATCAACAAGAAGGACTTGAGCCTTTTCACCCTTAAAATGGTTCTCTACTATTTTCAATATATTCAGTAGCTCAGGCAAGCTAATGTTTAGTTTATTCATATGATAATTTATAACAAACTGAGAAAAGAAGTCAGGAAGAGACTGCAGGATCAAATCCTGACTTAGTTCACCATCTATGGCAAAACTCAGTTGTCCCAAATGAGTGATCAGATCAATCATCTTTAGGACATGCATTTGCATGTAGGTGCCTTCAGTTATGCAGACACAGAACAACTATTTTGATATCTCATATCGAGTAGTTCGACTTTGTTTCCCGTATAACAACTTAAGATTAAGAAGAATAGAGGGAACATCCATGTCCTCATGCTGCCTTTATAGCTCATTGCTCATGGAGGTAAGTATGATATATTTGATAGTCACACTGTCATCTTTTCACATCTTATATATGGCGTTTTCCTCCTCGAAAGCATCTTTTCCAAGAAAATCTGATGCAGGTGTATCCAAAATGTAGGAGACTTTCTCCTGAGCAAGAATAATTCTCAAGTTCCTTAACCAGTCGACATAGTTAGGTCTGATCAATTTGTTTGCATCTAGGATACCTCTAAGTGAAAGTGAGGATGTCATATGTGTACTTAATCTACAATAACAAGAACACAATATAAGCAGATTACTTATGATGACATTCACAACTAGACTAGGACTTTTATCTAATTGTGTCTCTCACTATTTTATCAAACTTCATAGCCCTTAAATATAAAAAATGAGAAACATTCTAATATTTTTTAATAGGGATTGAGATCCCTATTCCTCACAAATACCTTGTGGATAGCATAACAAGTATTCATAAGTTTAAGAGTAGGTAACTCTTTATCAATTGTACCTCTATAATTCTCAACATTTTTATTCCTGACCTTTAGATCACATATAGCTTTGTGAATAGTACAACAAACTATAGTATTCTAGTTAAGTTGACCCTTCAATCTCATATGGTTATATCTAAATAATGCTGCCTTTGTGGATAGCACAACAATGCAATACTATTCAAAATATGCAATAAGCATCAATATACACTTGATCAACATCATGTCAATTTCTATAGTAAGCCTTGTGGATAGCACAACAAGCTCAATAAGATCTTGACATACTCTATCGATCAAGTTTGAAGGAAGGCCTTTGTAGTATCTACATCACTAATCAATCTGAGTTTGAAATTTAACAAAATCAAATTGGCTAGGTCAGTGGGTGGGAGGCTCTTCGTAGCTTTTCTTAGACACCAACAGAGTTGGCCAAGCTAGCATATGGACTTAATTAGAAAATCACCTATCATACTTTTTTAAACACCAATTGATCAAATGAACTCGACTTTTGATTTAAAAGTGAATCCTAATATTACATCTTAATATAATTTTAAGAGGATCTTTGAACTAACCTCGACACATCCTAACTACAACTACATAAAATATACTTTATATATTATGCAATTTGACATGCATCTCCAATTCATAATAGCAATCATATTATCATGTTAAAAATTAAATAAGGGTGCAATTAAAGTCATAACATATGACAAGTATATTCAAGTAATATAGCAAACCCTAATCATATTAGGCATGCATAACACCCTTAACTATGCATTAATTTAAGCATCAAGCTACCATTATAATAAAAATTTTAAATTATTATAAATTCATAATTATAATAATTAAAATTTAAAATCATGATATACAAAAAGTCAAAAATATTTTTTGAATTTATAAATTAATGCTAAAAAATCAATGCAACATTATTGGCAGGATATATGAACAAGAATGATTCTATGCTACAACTTTGCACTTGTTTGATCGAATCAGACAAGGATGGCTCTGATATCACTATTGGGTTCTGGCCACACAGTGAAAGATAAATTTAAAAATAAATAAATTAATAATTTTATCAAATAAAACTATCAAGCCAGAATTTAAACTCTAGAATCACCTTGTCGATATCGATAAAACAAAAACAAGCATGCAAAAGAAATAAAATATTTACTTTCACCAAAAAAAAAGAAGTGGCATGTTGGTATTCTCCATGAGACTTCAAAGTAGAAGTCCTCCAATGGTGATCTATATGAAAGTTGGCCAAAGTCTTTCCTAATCGATACGCTGCCGCAGCCTTGTCTTCTTAAGAACACTGTCAGCTTCAAACTCATGGTACGATCGCACCAAAGCCCAATTGCTTCTGATCTTGCCACCAGAATGACATCAAGAAGACAAGACACTCTTCAGATATCTCACAACCTAAGATTTGATTTTTAGCTCCAATATATGAAAAAATCAAATCCTAGGGCACACAAACAACACTTGCTAAAAATCTCACCACCTTTCTTGCAACTTTTGCCACTCAATTTTCTCTTGCCTTTTTCTCAGATTTTAAAAAAAAATATTTCAATGATTTCCACATCTCTCCTCTATAGTTCCAATCTAAAATTATAAAAATAAAGAATAAAGAGATCCTCTCCTTTTCTTCCTGGATCCATGCATTAGATCTCCACAATAGAGATCAAGAGAAGAACCCTTTCTTCTCAATTCTCCTACGCATAAGAGAACGTTTCTCTCTTCCTTTCATGCCCTTAAGAAGAACTTTTCTTTTCTAATTTTTTATGATAAAAATTAAATCTAATCTAATTTTTTATGCTAAAAATTATATGAATTTTTAAGTCTTAGAAAAATTTAAAAGAGAGACCTAAGAGAAGAACTGTTCTTCTCTCTTCTTCTCCCTTTTTCTCCTTGATTTAGAACTCTAAGAAGTCCCAAACACTCAACTAGATTTTTTTGATATTTTTTTAAATATTTATATTAAAAATTAGATCTAATATGATTTTTATTTTAGAAAAAAATAAAAAAAATTATAAGAAAAACTCCTTCTCCAAGGCTGCACACAAGAAAGAAGACCCTTCTTTGGGAAGAACTTTTCCTCTCTAATTTTTTGCTGCAAAACTAACAGAGAAGCCTCTCTTTGATATCCAAAACCTAACAAGGAAAACCTTACAAAATCACACAAAGATGAAAGGAGAGGAGGAGTGGGCATGTGAAGCTTGGGGCGTCCAACTCTTGGATGCCCCAACCCTCTTTTCTTTTTGTGACAAAGGAGAAGGGAGGATGCCTCTTTTACATGAAAGGAAGAGAGAAGAGGGATGCACATCTAATGGGATGTGAGATTTCTCACATTAAGAGGAACTGGGCATGTGGAATAAATAGCATATGGGGGGTTTTAAGTTGGTTAAGTCCTATTCCAAATAGGGCTAATGAATCTTAGTTAAAATCTAACTAATTCTTGAACCCAATCCTAACCAATTTAAAAACTAGTTATAATAAACTAACTAATTAAGTCTCAGCCCAATTATGAAACTAATTAGGCCTTAATCCAATTGAAAATTGATTAGATGAAAATCTCATTGATCCAAAGATTGTTTCTTAATGGATATCGGGGAAGCTATTTGATAATAGGGCTTGATCCAATCAAGCCTATTATCCAATAGGGTTAGATCCAATCCTAACCTATATAAAACTAATTGAATCATATTCAATTTAAAATTTGATTTGTATCCCTGAGATTAATTGAAACAAGTCTTGTTATCTAATAGGGATGCATCCAATCAATCCAAAGCCAATCTAATTGAATCCAATTCAATTAGATCTAATCCAATCTCCATTGCTCAATCAAATTGAACCAATTAATAATTATATTATTAATTAATTATTTTTTAATTTATCAACCATTAGTAAATAATTTATTGTCACCTTTGCATAGCCTTAATCATCAATCAAATTGATAACTAAACCCTTCAATGATTCATAATCGTCAATCAGCTATTTGATCAGATAGGTACTTCTATGTGTGTGAACCTATAGGTTCGAACCTAAGTCGGTAGCATAAGAATAATTTCTGTACTAATCGATATTACCATCTAGCAATGATTTCTGATGTTCGGATAGGCTGAATGTATGCCTAGCAACACTCTAAAACCCATGTGGATATAGTTACTATATAATTCATCCTTTTGACACTTGATGCTCAAGGATGATCAAGGGTTAAACTATCAACCCAGAAAGAGTGGTTTACATTGTGTCTCAACTATAAAAATTCTGTGACTCCTCACTAGGACTACTTTGGCCAAAATTTTATTGAATTGAAATACAGTGATGTATCATCTCTAATTTTACTTAGAGTGGTCAATCTCATCTTGACTCACACTCACACTTCACAAGTACTTAACTGTATCTAGAAATCTTCTATCACTGAATTAAAAATTCAAGTAGTCTGGCACCAAAGCACTGTGAGTTTCTTACAAGTCACCAAAGCAATCTCAGGTCAGAGAAACACATATACCCATATCCCATCAAGCAACCCTTGACAGTAGAGTACTCTGAAAGTGGTCTCACTCAGTAAAATGTACTCCTACAAATCACTCATATACCATACCCATTTTACCATATACCTTGGTTAAGAGGACAACCAATCAATATAGCATACAATGACCTACACTCGATACAATTATCATCCTTGTAACAATTGTATCATTTGATCATGAGCAGGATTTAAGAACCACATGATAAAATTTTCTTTTATCATTTTAATAGTAGTTTTAAAGACTTCATCATAATATATGAGTTTTATTTAGAAAGATGTATTCCTTATGATGAATCTGTTGGGATGCATAGGGGTTTCATACATGCATTTCAAAAATTTTTAGTAGAAAAATATTAGATTAAACTATTTAATCTATAAATATATGTATAAGATCTGATCTTAAAACTCCTATAAATAGATCTATAACATGAATTTATATGTATAAAAATCTAAATCTAAAATGACAAGCATTTAAACCAAAAGACAGCATTTAGTAATAGATCTAATCTATCACTTCTAAGGTCCGAACCAAATACCTGAGCATGAGTAGTGAAACTTCATAATTGAGAATGTAGATCTGAAAGTCTTCTCTGATCGCTCATAGCCACACAAGCATCCGACCTCTATAGATGTTTCACACGAAGCCTCTCGGACCGATCAACCCTCCACAGGAGTGCTAGCTCACGCAGTCGACTTCTGATGACAGATCTGACATGATCTCTTTCTTTGATCATCTTGAACTTTTTTGATGTTGAAGATGGATAAGAGAAGAATACTGGATAGTAAAGAAAAATCAGATGAAAACTCTCTTCTATTTGATTTTTTCTCACCCAAAAACCTAGAATAGTTCTAGGTCGCTCACCCGAGAGGAGAATGATCTCCTCTTTTGTTTATGCCAAGGAGGAAGAAAAACCACCCAATCCTCACATCCCAAAGAAGTATTTTTGACTCTCTTTTCCTCTAGTATCTCACAGTGAAAGGCTCTCTCTTCTTGGTGCATAAAATTATGGCCTTTTTATGATTGTCGCACAAACTAAATAAAACAGGATAAGGGCTGGAGTTTGTTGCAATTCAAATCATTTTAAATTTCAATTAGACTCAAACTTTTTTTTACCCTTATCTAACTTAAAGAGGGACTTATTAAAAAAATTAGACATAAAAATCAATTGGAAAGATCTCTTTTTCTCATACACAATAGACCCCTTCAAAAGCAGCCAACATGTGGAAGGATATGGATAAGGTTTTAAGTTGAAATTCAAACTAATTTGAATTCTAATCAAAACCAATCAATTTCTATCCTTAATGGATGACAAAAGAAGGATTATTTTTTTGGTTTTCTTATATACAAACTAATTTTATACGGTGAGAAAAGGCATGAGACAATTTAGGTGGCACAAACGATAGAGTCCTATTTATTTGGGGCTCTAGGATTTAACCAATTGAATTTCTTTCAAATCCAATTCAATTAGATCCAAATAAAATATGATGAACCTAATCTAACTAGGCTCCTATCATTTTAATTAAACTTGATCAAATCAATAAATTAATTGAGCTGTAGATCCGATCAAATCAGGATCATTTCTTCTTTATCGATTAGGTCATCTCATAACCTAATCAGACTTAACCTGATTGAATCCAATTCAATCAAACTTGATCCAGACTTTAATCCTCAATTGAATTAAGCTAATTAATAATCTAATCACTAATTAATCCTGTATTAATGATAGAATCCAAGTCTAGTGGGACTCTTCTCTAGAGTCTCCATCCAGTGGGACTCTTCACCAGAGTCTCCATCCAGTGGGACTCTTCACCAGAGTCTCCACCAGAGTCTTCATCCACTAAGACTCCTCAGATTATCATGTGATCGAAGAGAAACTTCTAATATGTGTGACCCCATAGGTTTGAACCTAAGTCGGTAGCACAGAAATTGATTCCTGTACCAATCAGAGTAACCATCTAGTAATTATATCCGACATCCAGATAGGCTGAATGTATGCAAAACAACACTCAAGAATCTATTTAGATATAGTTACCGTATAATTCATCTCTTTGACCTTTGATGCTAGGATGACTTAGAGTTTAAACTGTCAACTCTTAATGGTACATCCATTATGTGTCTCAACCTAATAAATCCTGTGACTCCTCACAAGGATTGCCCTAGCCAAGGTCTTACTAAATTAAAATACAAAGCATTCTCTCCAATCTCTTGGAGTGGTCAATTCTATCTTGACTCATGCACCGACTTCACAAGTACTTGATTGTGTCCAAAAATCTTCCAATCTTGAATTAGAAATTTAGATAGTCTGACACCAAAGCACAGTGAGTTGCTTGCAAGTCACCGTAGTGATCTCAGGTCAGAAAGAAACTTATACCCATATCCCTTCGGAGTGACTCTTGACAGTAGAGTGCTCCGGAGTTGATCACATTCAGTGAAATATACCCTTCCATTTCACCTGCACGCCATCCCAGCATCTCCATGCTCCTTGATTAAGAGAACAACCAACCTATATGGCACACAACGACCTACACTTGATATATCTATCATCCTAGTAATAGCATATTATTTGATCGTGAACTCATTTAAGGACTAAATGATAAATCTTTCTTTATCGATTCAAAATAGTCCTAAGGACTTTTATCATAATACAGAAGTTTGATATAGAAGATGTACAAGCTTATGATGAAAATTATCAAATAAATATTTTATTAATTAATTTATATACAATTATATTAAATAGCACAACCGTCAACAGGCTGACGATTGGCTTTGAAACATATTTTTCAACAACTCCCACTTGTACTAAAACCAATCGGTACAGTATCATATACCCATCTTCATTTTATGATCTTCAAACTCCTTTACCGCAAGAGCTTTAGTTAATGGGTTGGTTAGGTTATCCTTTCCATCGATCTCCTGAAGGTCGACGTCACCATAATCCACGATCTCTCGGGCAAGGTGGTAGCGACGCAGAATATATTTTATCCACTAATATACCTTCGGCTTTTTTGCTTGAGCTATGGCTTCAGTGCTATCGCAATAAAGCAGAATTGGACCATCGATGGAGGGTGCCACTCCAAGCTCGGTGATGAACTTTCTCAGCCACACAACTTCTTTTGCAGCATCGGATATCGCAATGTACTCTGCCTTTCAAATAGAATCGACTATGGTGGTGCTGCTTGAAACTTTTCCAGCAGACAGCTCTACATTTAAGGTAAAGATGTATCTCGACATACTTTTACTATCATCACGATCGGATTAAAAATTGAAATTAGTGTATCCCATAAGTTTCAAGTCAGATTCTCCATAAACGAGCTACTGATCTTTAGTACTTCTCAAATACTTAAGGATGAATTTTACAATCTTCCAATGGTTCTCACCCGGATCTGATTGGTATCTGCTCACTACTAGTGAGTATGCCACATCCGATCTTGCACATATCATACCATACATTATAGAACCCACTATCGAGGTATATAGAATTCTACTCATATGCTCTCTCTCTTAAGGGGTTTGTCGGACAATCCTTCTTTGAGAGAAAAATTTCATGGTCTATCGAAAGATAGCCTTTCTTGAAATTCTCCATGCTGAACTATTTCAGCATGGTATCTATGTACATTGATTGGGAGAGTTAGAGCAACCTCTTAGATCTATCCCTAAAGATCTTCATCCCAAGGATGTAAGCTATTTCTCCCAGATCCTTCATGGAGAATTGTGACGACAGCCATACTTTTATTTTTTATAATGAAAAAATATCATTCTCGATTAAGAGAATATCATCCACATACAAAATAAAAAATATAATTACTGAACCATTAGCCCACTTATATATACAAGATTTCTCTCCA
>NC_025996.2:55688139-55724375 GCF_000442705.2 Elaeis guineensis | reverse complement strand
TCTAAAATTAATTAGTACTTAAATTCAATCTTTCATATATTTCATGGATCAGAGATAGAAATTGTTCATCCCCGGGATTGAACTTAAACCTCATGTGTAGTACTAGCTAGACATAGTCAACTCTTCAATCTCATATGACCCATAACTTAATTCTCAATCAAGATAACTTATATATTCAATCAAGTCAAGTACTTCTAGATTGGACATATAAACAAAGGTCAATTCCTTTCTACTTTGTCTGACTTGTGTGCGTGACTCCATAGGTTTAAACACTAAGCCGGAAGCACAGGAATCAATTTCTGCACTAATCGAGATACCATCTAGCAATAATTTTCAATATCCAGATAGGTTGAATTATCGCAAAAGAATATTCCAAAATCCATACTCCTGGTTACCGCATAATTCATCCTTTTGACCCTAGATACTCTAGGATAGTCTCAGGTTAACTGGTGTTGGGTATAAAATGCCCTCAGTCGAAGTTCGCGACGGGATTGACCCTCACGAGTCATCTCCAACTCCGACCGCAAGCAGGCTCCACCCGGACGCCTACGGGAGCCGGGCTCCATCGCCAGCTTCAACTGCAGGAAGACTCTGCCCGGACTCCTACGGGAGTCGGGCTCCGTCACCAACTTCAACTGCAGGAAGACTCTACCCGGACTCCTACGGGAGCCGGACTCCGTCACCAACTTTAACTGCAAGGAAGACTCCACCAGGACTCCTACGGGAGCCGGGCTTCGTCGCCAACTTCAACTGCAAGGAAGACTCCGCTCGGACTCCTACGGGAGCCGGGCTCCGTCGCCAGCTTCAACTACAGGAAGACTCCGCCCGAACTCCTATGGGAGCCGGGCTCCGTCGCCAGCTTCAACTGCAAGCAGACTCCGCCCGGACTCCTACGGGAGCCGGGCTCCGTCGCCAACTTCAACCGCTGGTAAGCTTCGTCCGGACTCCTATGGGAGCCGAACTTTGCCCCTGACTTTAATTACAGGAAGACTCTGCCCGAACCCCTACAGGAGCCGGGCCTCGTCCCCGACTCTGGTGGCAGACAGACCTCATCCGGACTCCTACGGGAGCCAGACTCCGCCTACAACTCCGACCGCAAGCAGACTCCGCCCGGACTCCTACGGGAGCTGGGCCTCGTCACCAACTTCAATCGCTGGTAAGCTTCGTTCGGACTCCTACGGGAGTCGGACTTCGCCCCTGACTTTAATTGCAGGAAGACTTCGCTCGGACTCCTACGGGAGTCGGGCTCCGTCGCCAGCTTCAACTGCAAGCAGACTCCGCCCGGACTCCTACAGGTGTCGGGCTCCGTCGCCAACTTCAACCGCTGGTAAGCTTTGTCCGGACTCCTACAGGAGCCGGACTTCGCCCCTGACTTTAATTGCAGGAAGACTCCGCTCGGACCCCTACGGGAGCCGGGCCTCATCCCCGACTCCGGCTGCAGACAGACCTCGTCCGGACTCCTACGGGAGCCGGACTCCGCCTACAACTCTGACCGCAAGCAGACTCCGCCCAGACTCCAATGGGAGCAGGGCTCCGTCACCAACTTCAACCGCTGGTAAGCTTTGTCTGGACTCCTACGGGAGCCGAACTTCACCCCTGACTTTAATTGCAGGAAGACTCCGCCTGGAACCCGACGGGAGCCGGGCCTCATCCCCGACTCCGGCTGCAGACAGACCTCGTCCGGACTCCTATGGGAGCCGGACTCCGCCTACAACTCCGACCGCAAGCAGACTCCACCCGGACTCCTACGGGAGCTGGGCCCCATCACCAACTTCAACCGCTGGTAAGCTTCGTCCGGACTCCTACGGGAGCCGGACTTCGCCCCTGACTTTAATTGCAGGAAGACTCTGCTCGGACTCCTACGGGAGCCGGGCTCCGTCGCCAGCTTCAACTGCAAGCAGACTCCGCCCGGACTCCTACGGGAGCCGGGCTCCGTCGCCAACTTCAACCGCTGGTAAGCTTTGTCTAGACTCCTACCGGAGCCAGACTTCGCCCCTGACTTTAATTGCAGGAAGACTCCACCCGGACCCCTACAGGAGCCGGGCCTCGTTCCTGACTCTGACTGCAGACAGACCTCGTTCGGACTCCTACGGGAGCCGGGCTCCGCCTACAACTCCGACCGCAAGCAGACTCCACCCGGACTCCTACGGGAGCTGGACTCCATCACCAACTTCAACCGCTGGTAAGCTTCGTCCGGACTCCTACGGGAGCCGGACTTCACCCCTGACTTTAATTACAGGAAGACTCTGCCCAGACCCCTACGGGAGCCGGGCCTCATCCCCGACTCCAGCTGCAGACAGACCTCGTCCGGACTCCTACGGGAGCCGGACTCCACCTACAACTCCGACCGCAAGCAGACTCCGCCCGGACTCCTATGGGAGCTGGGCTCCGTCACTGACTTCAACAACTGGTAAGCTTCGTCCGGACTCCTACGGGAGCCAAACTTCGCCCCTGACTTTAATTGTAGGAAGACTCCGCCCGGACTCCTACGGGAGCCGGGCTCCATCGCCAACTTCAACCGCTGGTAAGCTTTGTCCGGACTCCTACGGGAGCCAGACTTCGCCCCTGACTTTAATTGCAGGAAGACTCCGTCCGGACCCCTACGGGAGCTGGGCCTCATCCCCGACTCCGACTGCAGTCAGACCTCGTTCGGACTCCTACGGGAGCCGGACTACGCCTACAACTCCGACCGCAAGCTGACTCTGCCTGGACTCCTACGGGAGCCGGGCTCTGTCACCAACCTCAACCGCTGGTAAGCTTTGTCCGGACTCCTACGGGAGTCGGACTTCGCCCCTGACTTTAATTGCAGGAAGACTCCGCCTGGACCCCTACGGGAGCCGGGCCTCATCCCCGACTCTGGCTGCAGTCAGACCTCGTCCGGACTCCTATGGGAGCCAGACTCCGCCTACAACTCCGACCGCAAGCAGACTCCGCCCGGACTCCTACGGGAGCTGGGCTCCGTCACCAACTTCAACCGCTGGTAAGCTTCGTCCGGACTCCTATGGGAGTCAGACTTCGCCCCTGACTTTAAATGCAGGAAGACTCTGCCCGGACCCCTACGGGAGCCGGGCCTCGTCCCTGACTCTGGCTGCAGACAGACCTCGTCCGGACTCCTACAGGAGCTAGACTCCGCCTACAACTCCGACCGCAAGCAGACTCCGCCTGGACTCCTACGGGAGCTGGGCTCCGTCACCAACTTCAACCGCTGGTAAGCTTCGTTCGGACTCCTACGGGAGCTGGACTTCGCCCCTGACTTTAATTGCAGGAAGACTCCGCCCGGACCCCTACGGGAGCCGGGCCTCGTCCCCGACTTTGGCTAAAGGAAGACTTCGTTCGGACTTTTACGGGAGCCAGACTCTGGGCTCCTCTCAAATGGATAGCTAACCACCCCTTGCCGCCAGACACTCCAGCCGAACTTCAGCCGACAGGTCTGCACTCCCTGGCGTGACACAACAACAGCCACGATTTTGCTCCACTTCCTGTGACGAATTCTGCGCGGCTCCATTACTCCCTGGCGTGACGCAGCAACGGCCACGATCCTGCTCCACTTCCTGCGACAGATTTCGCACGGCTCCATTACTCCCTGGCAGATCGCTATGATGCCCACGATCCTGCTCTACTTCCTGCGACGGATACCGTACGATTCTTCCATCCTCTGGCAAGTCGCGACAACGGACGCCGCTCCATTCCCTGCGGTAGACTCCACGTGGCGCGCTTCGGTGATAGCCACAGGTCTACTCCACTACTCTTCGCAACAAACTCCACCTAACCCTGGGCAGCCCACGACCAGATGGTTACAGACATCGCTATCAGTCTGTTGCTCCCTCCGCCTATAAAAAGGGGGACCCCAGATATGTTATTTTCTAAGCTCTCATTTTTACCTAGAAACTCTGCTAAAATTTTCATTCGAGCACTCCATTCTTGTTGAGGCAGAGAACTGACTTGAGCGTCGGAGGGTCTTGCCGAAGCAACCCCACCTCCGGTTTAGACTTCTTTTGCAGGTCCCGGCGGTGACCGCGACTCCTTCGACTCCAGCTTCCCCGGCACAAGCGGATTTCTGCACCAACAGGATTGGCGCTAGAAGGAGGGCGGCCTATGTCTTCGCAGTATCCTTGTTCTTAAAGGAGCGCTCAACGAGACCGCCCCCGGGCATCTTTTCCGACGTCCTCTCCTCCTTCCTCCACTTGATCTTTGCTCGATGCCTCCCCACAAGGCATCCACATGACGATCCACAGCCTCCGCGGCCAGATCTCAGGCTCCGACCTCACCTCCTGTTTCCCAACCTCCTCCTCCTCCTCCGACGATGGCAGTCGGCGTGGAGCAGTTTGATCTGCTAGCGCAGCAGGTCAGAGGCCTCACTGAAGCTGTGCAGGCCATGCAGCAGTAGCAGCAGCCGCAGGCATCAGTGCGCCTGGAAAGGGTGTCACCAGAACACCAGAATCCGACGGTGAGGTGGGCCACTTGGGCCAGCCATCCCGTCTTTCCTGGGAAGATGAACCCGAGGGTGGAGAGCCCTCAATCGGACCACGATTCCATCCCTAGAAGATCCCTACCCCCATTCTGCCAAAGGACCCTTGAGACCCGAAGTCGAGAGGATTTTCTGGATCGGAGACTCCAAGAGATGAACCGACGGATCGAAGAACTGCGCCACGCTCCCCCCGCTTATGGTGAGGATATTTGCACTGACCCTCCCTTTTCTCAAATGATTATGCAGGAACCGATCCCGCCAAACTTCAAGCTCCCCCAGTTCGAAAGCTACGACGGGACTTCGGACCCGATTGATCATCTGAAAGCCTTCCGGATGATGATGCTGCTTCATGGCGCTCCCGACGCCATTTTATGCCGAGCCTTCCCATCCACCTTGAAGGGAGCGCCGAGAAATTGGTACTCGGTGCTGAAGTCGGGAACCATCTTTTCCTTCGATCAGATGAGCCACCAATTCGTGGCCCATTTTGTCAGCAGCCGATGCCCCCGGAAGGGTTTGGAGTCCCTCATCAATATCAAGCAGAGGGAAGGGGAGTCCATTCGGGCCTACATCAACCATTTCAACATCGCAGCGCTGGAGGTCCGGAATTTAGACCAATCAGTCACAATGGCCGCTTTGAAGGGCGGCCTTCAGAAGAATGACTTTTTGTTCTCCCTGGAGAAGAAGTACCTCAGGGATTTTGTTGAGTTGTTGGCTCGGACTGAAGGGTACGCCCGAGCGGAAGAAGCCTTCAAAATGAAGGATGAGGAGACCGCGAGAGAGCGGTAGGTGGGAGACTCGAGTAAGCCCACAGCTGAAAAAAGGTCGAGAGAAGCTCGACCACGTTCTCGATCCCCTCTTGGGCACAAGCGTGCCCATACTCCGCTCCGGATATGCAGGCAGAGAAGTCCGGATCATGGGGTTTGATGGGGTTCTCCACCGGAAAGATTTTGCAACTACGCCTCCCTCAATGCTTCGAAGGCCCAGGTACTGATGGAGGTCAGGGAGCAGCTCCCTAGGCCAGAGAGGATGCGCACACACCTCGAGAAGTGCAACCCCAACAAGTTCTGTCTCTACCACCGCGACCACGGCCATGACACGGAGGAATGCATCCAGCTCCAGGATGAGATCGAGGAGCTCATCCGACGAGGTCGACTCGACGGATTCATCCGACGCCAGCCTGAGGATAGAGAAGATCGGCCAAGGGCCCTACCGCAATCTGAACCGCCAAGGAGAGAGGAGCAGCTCGGAGATCGGCCTCCAATTGGGACCATCGACTCCATCGCCGGAGGGCCTCAAGGAGGAGCAAACCTTCCACGACCATGGAACTCGAAAAACCTGTAAATGTATCGCTTACGACTTTGTCCTGAATCTAAATTCCTTTCGACTTTGCATGCTCCTCCTATTTAAAATGGATTTGTTACGACTGGGGATAACCCCTTCAAACAATTAAAATAAAGTTATGTTAGGAATGGGAGGAGAACCTCATCCTAATATAACTAAAATGAAAGTCCGATTATCTTGAGATCAGATTGGGGGAGAGGCCTTACAATGCCCTAATGCGCCCCCACAGCCATGTCAGGAACAGGAGGAGAACCTCGTCCTGACCTGAGCAAAGTCAAAGGCCCGGTTCTTTTAGACTGGATGGGGGAGAGGCCTTACAGCGCCCTAATGTGCCCCCACAGCCATGTCAGAAATAGGAGGAGAACCTCGTCCTGACATGAGCAAAGTCAAAGGCCTGGTTTTTTTAGATCGGATGGGAGGAGAGGCCTTACAACGCCCTAATATGCCTCCACAGCCATATCAGGAATAGGAGGAGAACCTCGTCCTGACATGAGCAAAGTCAAAGGCCCGGTTCTTTTAGACCGGATGGGGGGAGAGGCCTTACAACGCCCTAATGTGCCCCCACGGCCATGTCAGGAACAGGAGGAGAACCTCGTCCTGACATGAGCAAAGTCGAAGGCCCGATTCTTCTAGACCGGATGGGGGGAGAGACCCTTGCGATGGCCCTTATGTGCCCCTGCATCCCCGTTGGGAACAAGAGGAGAACCTCGTCCTGACGGTGATGAAACCCGGCCGCCCAACAAGATCGAATGAAGGGGAAAGGCCCCTCAGCGGCACCATCACACTTTTATGCAACCCTGGAAAAAGCAAGGGGAGGGCCCTCACTCAGAAAAGAGGAGAGAAATTAAAAAGGAAGAGCGACGAACTACGATGAAAATGGATGAAAGACAAACTACGCCAAAGACGTAAGGAACCCCATCTCAACAAAGATGGAAAGTTCCTACCAAACACCCCCGACCTCTAAGAAGGCTCTCGACACAGGTCAAGAAGATGGTGGCACCTTCGAAGTAATGCGGAGTTCGGACCACCAAGGAAAGCAAACCAGTGCATCGATGACTGGGCACCTCCAAACGACGTCAATGTCGGACAAGTCAAACGACAAGAGAAGTCCGACGGACGACAATTTAATACAATATGTAGATGAGGTAACACAAAATCTCCTTTTCATTCCATTTGCGAAATATACACCACGAAGCCCAGAAGGCCAAAGGAAGAAAAGTAAAGCGACAAAAGCGAGACAAAACAACAAAAGGGAAAATGTATACATGAAAAGACGGAAGGCCAAGAAGAGCCCTAGGGAAGCTCTGCTCTTTCTAACCTAGAATTATCTACTCCACCCCCTATCCAGGACTGCCTTAGATTCTCAACTTCTTCTTCCAGCTCTCCCTTTTTCAGCAGCGCATCCTGGAGCACCCGACGAAGTCGCTGGCTTTCGGCCTCCGCCTCTCGATGCCTCTTTCTCAGGACATCAGATTCCGCCTCTGCGTCCGTGACGGCCCGCTGCTCGTATGCCAGTTGGATCTTTAGTTGCTGCAGCTCAGCCATCCTTTCCCCGAGGGTGACAGAAATCCCTTCAATGGTTCCTCTTAGGGACTGGAGTTCGTCAGAATCCCAAGCAGAAGTAAGCTGAGCCCTGTCAGCCAGCTGCCTCTGAAGATGGGCGACTTCGTCGGCCGCCACCCTGAGTCTCCCTTTATATTCGTCAACCTGCCTACGCCAACCAACCCGATGCACGTCGTAGCTCACCTCGACGTCCTGAAGCTACTGCTAAAGGTCGGAGACCTTCTTTGACCACTCCCGATCGTCGTCGGCCCGAGCCAAGAGTCGGGATGAGCTCCCTTCCAACTGGCCGATCCTCTCCTTCGCAGCCGACAGTTCTACCCTGAGAGCGCTAATCTTGGCAGCTTGAGTCCAAATTCGGTCACTAGTGCTCTTCTTGTATTCCTCAAGCTCCTTCGTGAAGTCCGCCTTCCTCTGGCTATACTCCATGATCCCCTTCACGTGGAGATTTCGAAAGCGGGTGGCCTCCGTGGTGGCTTCAGAATGACCCTCTCTCAATTTGCGAAGCTCGCCTTCCATCTTCTTTGACTTTTTTGTCAAGTGAAGAACTTCCTTCTTCAACCGCTGGATCGTCGACTTCAGCGGAATCCCCAGGGGCAGGGGGAGTGCTTCGGCAGGGCACTGCCATCGGAAGACAAAAGTGTCAAAACACGCCTCATCACAGAAAGAAAAGCAGAGAGAAGAAAGGAAGGAGGGAGAAGCCATCCACGATAAGAAATTCAACTTTATTGATTGGATGATTCTTGAAGACAAAAAGGAAAAGAAAAATTACGGTAAAATAAAAATACAAGGTCGGAGGTCTCAGACCTCAGAGGCAGGAGTTGGAGAGCTCGACGTTCCTAGAAGGGGGACTGCGGCAGCAGTGGTAGTGGGAGAGGGACCGGCCTCATCTTCAGACTCTTCACCCAGGAAGCTGAGGTCGAGCTCCAAAAATTTTCTGGCCACCTTCTCCTAGCAGAACTCGAACCCCTTGATGAACGCCTCTTGGCCGAATTGGACATTCAGATCCCTCATATCCACGGAGGTCTTGAACTCCTCTACCGTAAGAACCCTGGCCTCCGAGACCAGGACTGAAATCTGCTCAGCCAAATTGGCAACCTCGGCCTCCGCCTTTCTCACCGTCTCCTCCAAGGTCTGCTTTTCCTCCTCCCGGGCTTGTTTCTCTCTTTCCAGGGCCTCTTGGAGGGCAGCTACTTCGGCTACCTTTTTTTTGAGGCGAGCAACCTCGGCCCGGCAATGCTCCTCCACCTGGACAGTGTCCCTCCTCGCCCGATTCATTGCCTCGATATTGGCGAGGAGCTGGTGCCCAATCTGCAAGGGCGACAAGGGGATCAGAACAAGGGTCGAATAGTCGGTTAAATGAAGATTTATTTACCTCGAGGAAGGATCCTAGGGAGTCCCAAACCCGCTGCTCAGGATCGATGCGGTCGATCCTCTCGACGACCTCGGGCAGGATGCAGCCATCGATCAACCGCCTGATCAAGTCCCTATCATTGAAGGGATTCTCCGGCTCCTCTTCAGAACCGAGGGACTCGTCAGCGGTGGCTCGACGGCTACTCACCCTGCGGGCCACCGACTTCCTTCTCTTTTCCCTCTCGACTACGGGCACCTCCATGGAGCGGACCCCCAAAATGGGAGCCCCAGTCGGCGGACTCCTCGAAGAAGCCCGGGGGGCCGTAGGTTCGGCGTCCGAGGGAACGTCGATCGCTGGAGTCGCCTGGACGGGCGCGGCCAAGCTCGACTCCTCCGCCCTGGCCCTCTTTGTCGATTCGGAGGCCGCGGCACCCTTTCTTTTGTGGGCCCTAAGGCCCCTGGCAAGCATCCGCACTACTTCGGCATCCATTCCTTAAAAAAAAAAAAATCAATCAAAATTAAAAATCAATAATGGAGTGAAAAAGGAAGGAGTGGCACAAAAAAAAAAAAAAGAAAGAGAAGGAAGAAGAGAGAAGAAAAAGAAAGAAAAAGAAGAAGGACAGAAGAAAAGAAGAGAAAGGAAAAGATGAAGTACTCGCAGGATCCTGGGGGCTCAGGCCGATGTTGAACAAAAATTGCTTCCTCAGAAGGTTGCGAAGGGAAGGAGCGGAATAGGCGAGAAGCTTCCGGGTAGTCTGGAGGTCATCCTCCCCCAGGCTGGGGACCCGACGGATAGAATCCCTCAGAGAGCCCCAAGGGGGCAGGCCCAGCCTCAAGGTCGGGCAGTGGACGAAGAGGTATTTCCCCTTCCAATTGTGGATCGAAGAGGGGGCACCTTTCAGCAACCCCTTCTTGCCGAACTGAGGGGAGAAATACCACCAGTCCTTCACCGAAGGATGATGCTTGAAGGTATAGAAATGCCTAAACAGAGAGAGGGACGGCTGGACCTCGACTACGTGGCAAAGGGAGAGAAACCCTATCAAAAACCTAAAAGAATTCGGAGCAACCGAAGCCAAGGAGATATCTAAGAAGCGAAAGAGGGCGACAATAAAGGACAGAAGCGAAAGCCGGAGCCCGACACGGAACGCCTCCTGATACAGGCAAAAGCGACCGGATGGGGGAGTGCTAGCCCGATCGGAGGGGTCGGGAAGCTCCAGGTCATACTCCGGAAGAACTCCGTACTGAACCCTTATCAGCAGGAGTTCATTCGGAGTCAAGGAGCAAGGAATGGCACCCGACACAAAAATCGGGTGAGGCCCCGCCCCAGTTACGGGTTCATCTACAGAACGGGGGACCTGGGGGGTTAAGGCGGAAGAACACCCAGAACCGTCGGAAGTAGAGGTACCGGAAGATATTTCGAATACCTTCAAATGAAGACCCTGATGATTCCAAAGAAAATGGACAGGACAAAGGGTGAGAGATCACAGGAGGCTGACTCAGAGGAATACAAAAAAAAAAAAAAAAAGATGGCAAAGAAAGGGCCCCTAAGTGGCGGGAAGAAAGACGAAGGTTCTGGGACTAACCTAGATCGCTCTGAGGGATGCAGAGGGGTGAGGACAGGGACGACTCGAAGGATGCCTATGGCCCAAGAAGATGCCAAGAGAAACAGGGCTCTCAAAGAAAGGGCAGATACCGCTAGAATTCTGAAGCGGAATAGGGCCCCTAAAGGCGGAAGGACGGGTTTAAATAGCCCCTGAGATCCGGCACCATAATGATCGCGAATCCCCCCAGGCCAGCCCGCACTCGACACATGTCCCACTCACCACGGCAGGCAGCTAAAAGTGACTGGTGACTGACAGGGCCATTATTGCACCGTACCTAAGTGTACCAGCGAAAATTTCGAAGGGTCCCTTCGTATCATCCCGATTCGAAAAGACTCTAGCACGCGCACATTTAATGCCGAAATATCTGAGGGCGGCCGTGCACAAGATTCAAGGGGGCAACTTCGGCTGTGTAAACCTCTCTGTACTTCCTTCATTCAAAATTCAAACTCGAAAGTAGGGGGACTGGTGTTGGGTATAAAATGCCCTCAGCCGAAGTTCGCGACGGGATTGACCCTCATGAGTCGTCTCCAACTCCGACCGCAAGCAGGCTCCACCCAGACTCCTACGGGAGTCGGGCTCCATCGTCAGCTTCAACTGCAGGAAGACTGTCTGGACTCCTACGGGAGTCGGGCTCCATCACCAACTTCAACTGCAAGAAGACTCTGCCCGGACTCCTACGGGAGTCGGGCTCCATCACCAACTTCAACTGCAGGAAGACTCCGCCCGGACTCCAACGGGAGCCGGGATCCGTCACCAACTTCAACTGCAAGGAAGACTCCGCCTGGACTCCTACGGGAGCTGGGCTCCGTCGCCAACTTCAACTGCAAGGAAGACTCCGCCAGGACTCCTACGGGAGCCGGGCTCCATCACCAGCTTCAACTGCAGGAAGACTCTGCCTGGACTCCTACGGGAGCCGGGCTCCGTCACCAACTTCAACTGCAAGGAAGACTCCGCCCGGACTCCTACGGGAGTCGGGCTCCGTCGCCAGCTTCAACTGCAAGCAAACTCTGCCCGGACTCCTACGGGAGTCGGGCTCCGTCGCCAACTTCAACCGCTGGTAAGCTTCATCCGGACTCCTATGGGAGCCAGACTTCGCCCCTGACTTTAATAGCAGGAAGACTCCATCCGGACCTCTATGGGAGTCGGGCCTCATCCCCGACTCCGGCTGCAGACAGACCTCGTTCGGACTCCTACAGGAGCCGGACTCCGCCTACAACTCCGACCGCAAGCAGACTCCGCCCAGACTCCTATGGGAGCTGGGGCCCATCACCAACTTCAACCGCTAGTAAGCTTCGTCCGGACTCCTACGGGAGCCGAACTTTGCCCCTGACATTAATTGCAGGAAGACTCCGCTCGGACTCCTATGGGAGTCGAGCTCCGTCGCCAGCTTCAACTGCAAGCAAACTCCGCCCGGACTCCTACAGGAGCTGGGCTCCATCGCCAACTTCAACCGCTGGTAAGCTTTGTCCGGACTCCTACGGGAGCCGGACTTCGCCCCTGACTTTAATTGCAGGAAGACTCCACCCGGACCCCTATGGGAGTCGGGCCTCGTCCCCGACTCTGGCTGCAGACAGACCATGTCCGGACTCCTACGGGAGTCGGACTCCGCCTACAACTCTGACCACAAGCGGACTCCGCTCGGACTCTAACGAGAGCTGGGCTCCATCACCAACTTCAACCGCTGGTAAGCTTCGTTCGGACTCCTACGGGAGCCGGACTTCGCCCCTGACTTTAATTGCAGGAAGACTCCGCCCGGACCCCTACGGGAGCCGGGCCTCGTCCCCGACTCTGGCTGCAGACAGACCTCGTCCGGACTCCGCCTACAACTCCGACCGCAAGCAGACTCCGCCCGGACTCCTATGGGAGCTGGGCCCCGTCACCAACTTCAACCGTTGGTAAGCTTCATCCGGACTCCTACAGGAGCCAGACTTCGCCCTTGACTTTAGTTGCAGGAAGACTCCGCTCGGACTCCTACGGGAGCCGGGCTCCATCGCCAGCTTCAACTGCAAGCAGACTCCGCCCGGACTCCTATGGGAGCCGGGCTCCGTCGCCAACTTCAACCACTGGTAAGCTTTGTCCGGACTCCTACGGGAGCCGGACTTCGCCCCTGACTTTAATTGCAGGAAGACTCCGCCTGGACCCCTACGGGAGCTGGGCCTCATCTCCGACTCCGACTGCAGACAGACCTCGTCCGGACTCCTATGGGAGCCAGACTCCGCCTACAACTCTGACCGCAAGCAGACTCCACCCGGACTCCTTCGGGAGCTGGACTCCGTCACCAACTTCAACCGCTAGTAAGCTTCGTCCGGACTCCTACAGGAGCCAAACTTTGCCCCTGACTTTAATTGCAGGAAGACTCCGCCCGGACCCCTACGGGAGCCGGGCCTCGTCCCCAACTCCAGCTGTAGACAGACCTCGTCCGGACTCCTACGGGAGCCGAACTCCGCCTACAACTCTGACTGCAAGCAGACTCCGCCCGGACTCCTACGGGAGCTGGGCTCCGTCACCAACTTCAACTGCTGGTAAGCTTCGTCCGGACTCCTACAGGAGCCGGACTTCGCCCCTGACTTTAATTGCAGGAAGACTCCGCTCGGACTCCTACGGGAGCCGGGCTCCATCGCCAACTTCAACCACTTGTAAGCTTTGTCCGGACTCCTATGAGAGCCGGACTTCGCCCCTGACTTTAATTGCAGGAGGACTCCGCCCGGACCCCTACGGGAGCCGGGCCTCGTCCCCGACTCCAGCTGCAGACAGACCTCGTCCAGACTCCTACGGGAGCCGGACTCCGCATACAACTCCGACCACAAGCAGACTCCACCCGGACTCCTACGGGAGCCGGGCTCCGTCGCCAACTTCAACCACTGGTAAGCTTTGTCCGGACTCCTACGGGAGCCGGACTTCGCCCCTGACTTTAATTGCAGGAAGACTCCGCCCGGACCCCTACGGGAGCCGGGCCTCATCCCCGACTCCGACTGCAGACAGACCTCGTCCGGACTCCTACGGGAGCTGGACTCCGCCTACAACTCCGACCGCAAGCAGACTCCGCCCGGACTCCTACGGGAGCCGGACTTCGCCCCTGACTTTAAATGCAGGAAGACTCCACCCGGACCCTTACGGGAGCCGGGCCTCGTCCCCGACTTCGGCTGCAGACAGACCTCATCCGGACTCCTACGGGAGCCGAACTCCACCTACAACTCCGACCGCAAGCAGACTCCGCCCGGACTCCTACGGGAGCTGGGCTCCGTCACCAACTTCAACTGCTGGTAAGCTTCATCCGGACTCCTACGGGAGTCGGACTTCGCCCCTGACTTTAATTGCTGGAAGACTCCGCCCGGACCCCTACGGGAGCCGGGCCTCGTCCCCGACTCTGGCTAAAGGAAGACTTTGTCCGGACTCTTACGGGAGCCAGACTCTGGGCTCCTCTCAAATGGATAGCTAACCACCCCTCGCTGCCAGACACTCCAGCCAAACTTCAGCCGACAGGTCTGCACTACCTGGCATGATGCAGCAACGGTCACGATCCTACTCCACTTCCTGCGATGGATTCCACGCGGCTCCATTACTCCCTGGCGTGATGCAGCAATGGCCACGATCCTACTCCACTTCCTGCGATGGATTCCGCACGGCTCCATTACTCCCTGGCAGACCGCTATGATGCCCATGATCCTGCTCCACTTCCTGCGACGGATACCGTGCGATTCTTCCATCCTCTGGCAAGTAGCGACAACGGACGCCGCTCCACTCCCTGCGGCAGACTCCACGTGGCGCGCTTAGGTGATAGCCACGGGTCTACTCCACTACTCTTCGCAACAAACTCCACCTGACCCTGGACAACCCACGACCAGACGGTTACAGACATCGCTATCAGTCAGTTGCTCCCTCTGCCTATAAAAGGGGGGACCCCAGATACGTTATTTTCTAAGCTCTCATTTTTACCTAGAAACTCTGCTAAAATTTCTATTCGAGCACTCCATTTTTGTTGAGGCAGAGAACTGACTTGAGCATCGGAGGGTCTTGCCGGAGCGACCCCACCTCCGGTTTAGACTTCTTTTGCTGGTCCCGACGGCGACCGCGACTCCCTCGACTCCAGCTTCCCCGGCGCAAGCGAATTTCTGCACCAACAACTGTCAACTGAGATTGCTTCATCCATATTGTATTTCAACCTTTCAAATCTATTTCATGGATTATCCTGACCAAAGCTTTACTAAATTAAAATACAGTGATACATCAACTTTAATAATCCAGAGGGGTCAATCCCATCTTGATCCACACACAGACTTCGTAAGTATTTGACTGTATCCAGTAGCCTTCCATCACTGCATTAAAAATTCAGGTAGTTCGACACCAAAGCACAGTGAGTTGCTTGCAAGTCACTATGGTGATCTCAGTTCTGAAGGATATTTATACCCATATGTTTCACGAGTAGCTCTTGACAGCAAAAGCTCAGCAGGTGAGTCACTTGTTCAGTGATGATGTACCCTTACATTTCACCTGTATGCCATACCAGTGTTACTACACTCCTTGGTTAAGAGGATAACCAACCCATATGGCACACAATGATCTTCACTCAATAAACGTCATCGTCTCGTAATGACGTATCATTTGGTCACGAACTTGTTTAAGAACTATACGATAAATCTTCTCTTTATTGTACACTAGCATAGTTCTAGAGACTTCATCACAGTTTAAGAGTTCAAGGAAGATGTCACTTTGTGATGAATAATACTAGAATAACTATTATTCAATAATCAATAATTCATATACAAAGATGAACTCAATCATCACACGATTGATTTTAGGATATAATTTTCAACAATTACTGGAGTAGTTGCTCAAGCAAAGGAATCGAAGTCTCATCATAAATCTAAGCATATTCTAAGATGCTTCCATCTCTTTCGTGAAATAGTCAAAAGATAAGATGTAGTCATCGAATGAGTACATACAAAGAATATAGCAGACCCGTTCACTAAGGCTCTACCACTGCAGTAGTTCGATCGTCACCTCGATTTTATGGAGATAAAATATAAGGACGATTGGCTTTAGTGCAAGTTGGAGATTGAAAAGAATATGCACTACAAGCCAATCAAAATTTATATTTTAATAAATTTTTCTTGTAATCTTTCAAACTCATGTAATTAATATTTTATAAATATAAGATATTTATTTTTTATCATATGCTGCATCTTACTTTTGTAATGATTATGATGAACTCCATAAATCAAAGCAATGATTTTAGGGTGATGATAAGATCATATCTATGAGATCTAAAATCTTAAAAATTTTGATTTAGAATATTTCTAATCATAGGAGCATTGATTAGGAGATCAATATTTCAGATAGACTGGTACTTTCTATGTATGCTCGATGGAGAGGGTAGCTGATCTCATAAGCCACTTGTATGAGATACTAATATAAGGATATGGGTGCTCATTAAAAAATGAGTTTACTGAATTGATCCGACTTGAGAAACATCTTATGAAATTAACTTATCCATTCAAAGATATTTTCTTATAGTGGGAGTTATGCATATAATCTTTTGACCTGAGACTACCATAGAACCTTATATATATGAATTCATATTTTGGTTTATACTTATTCATGACTTAGTCATGTATGGGATGATCTGGATATAGTGAAATATGTATGAAGGTTGTGAGTAGGTCAATATAAAATCGATCACTCCTAGTAAGAGGAGATCGCATTCTACTTACTCTAATCGATTGATAATTTAGAAAGTCTTTGATCAAAGTAGGATGAAAATTAGAAAAAAAAAATTAATATTTTATTGATCAAATCATCATTAAAGATTAAAAAAAATATGAATATGATATTGAATTTGACATCATTCCATATCCAAAGTCATATTTGGGAAGTAGATTGATCGCAGGATCGAATTACATGATAACTTTCTACTGAAACATATTTTTAATATTTTTATCAAAATTTTATATCTTTTAGATAGATATGATACATTGCTAGATATTAATTTTATCTTATAAGTTTGATCAAATTAAAGAGTTTAATTCGATCACCAATTAAAAAGGTTCTAATTGCTGAAATCGGATTAGCTCAATTAGATCTAGATCGATTAGATTAAATTCTAATCAAATCAGATCAATTTGTACTTAGATCTACTGCTAGTTAGATGTGAAACTGAATGGGTCACAAACAAAGAGAATTGATCAGGGGTCTAATTAGATTAGATCATATTTGCAAGATTGACATGCTAGCACATATTGCGAATCCTAGCTCCTTGTTTCAAATCGGGTTCAAATTTGGTTCCAGATTGGGCTAATTAAATCCAATTAAATGCAAACTAATTTTGATTTCAAATTGGGTTAACCTTAGCTGATTGAGTCAAGTGTATTGGCACATAAAATCAGGCTTCCACATTCACAAAATTATTTTTTATTGCATGGGAAGGTTTGTTGGCAGTGCAGAATTTAGATTGGCATCCCATAAGGTGGGACACCCCTTTCCTAGCCTATCTTTTATTGTTTCATGTTGAAATTCATATGGGACATGGGTTTGTAAGTTGGCTTCAAAGTTTGGTTGAATGGATGGAATTTGGTCAAGTTAGACTTGTTCTTATCCAAACCCTAGTCACCCCAATCCAAATTGGCACCACTTGGACCAAGAGTCCAAGTGGTTAAGGTCTCTTAAAATTTATGCACGCCAATTCATCTCCAATTTTTTTACATGCCTACTTCTGATTACCTCCTCCCTTGTGGGCCATTGGATGGCTTCGTGTACTGATCAAAGGTGGAGAAGTGAGGTGCCAATTAAAAAAATTGCACGACCCTTCAGAGAAACACCATAGAATTTTTTTTTTGAAGAGTCCTTTTGTGTGAAGTAACTCTTGAAATTAATTCTGATGCTTCCACATAAGAGATTAGACTTGGACCAACATGTGAAGGGTGGAATGATGTGTAAATGGGTGTAATAAATTACTTGGAAGGGCACGAGATGGTTGGATAAGCATCCATTCTCCAAATATAAAAGGGAATGCCCGTCCGGGTTCAGATTCACTCAGAATTCTCTTTTATCTCTTCTTTCTTACATCCCTCTCCCTATTGTCCAATTAGTCTCTTCTTTATTTTATTAGGATAAGTTCTAAAATAGTAAGGATAAGTTTGATTTTAGGACAAGGGCCTAGGAAGAGATATAAAGAAGATAAAGAGACAAGAAAGATAGAGATAGGAAGGCTAGGAGAAGAGGAAGAAGGCCTTGAGGTTCTGCTGCCCAAAAAAATTCTTAGAGTGAGAATTTTAGAGGAGAAATCTATTGGAAATGTGTTCTAAAATCAATCATCTAGGTTATAAATGATTGTGCTCCATACAAGTATATGAATTATAAAATGATAAATGTTATCTGACAGATTCATTTTAAGGAATACATCTTCCAAAATTGAACTCATATATTATGATAAAGTCCTTAGAGCTGCTTTCAAAATAATAAAGAAAGATTTATCGTATAGTTCTTAAATCTTGCTCGTGATCAAATGATACAATTATTATAATGACAATAATTATATCAAGTGTAGGTCATTATATGCCATATTAGTTGGTTGTCCTCTTAACCAAAACGTGTGGTGACACAGATATAGCATATGGATAATTTGTAGGAGTATATTTCACTTAATGTGATCACTTTTGGAGCACTCTACTGTCAAAGATTACTCTGATAGGATATGGGTATATGTGTCCCTCTGACCTGAGACTGCCTTGGTAACTTGCAAGCAACTCACTGTGCTTTGGTGGCGGACTATCCGAATTTCTAATTTGATGATGAAAGATTTTTGGGTACAGTCACATACTTATGGAGTCTGAGTACGAGTCAAGATGGGATTGACCACTCCAAGTAAAATTGAAGATGATTCATCACTGTGTTTTAATTTAGCAAAACTTTGGTTGAAGTAGTCCTAGTGAGGAGTCACAGGATTTTTAAGATTGAGACACAATGTGGATCACTCTTTCTAGGTTAACAATTTAATCCTTAGTCATCCTTAAACATCAAGTATCAAATGGATGAATTATATGATAACTATATCCACATGGGTTCTAGAGTGTTGCTGGATATACATTTGGCCCATCCGGATATTGGATCCTATTACTAGATTGTTACATCGATTAGTATAAAAATTATTCTTATGCTACCGACTTAGATTTGAACTTATGGGGTCATATATATAAAAGTACCTATTTGATCAAATGACTGATCGACGATTATGAATCATTGAAAGGTTTAATTATAAATTTGATTGATGATTAATCCTATGCAAAGGTTATAATAAATGATTTACTAATGATTGATAAATTAGAGAAATAATTAATTAACAATATGATTGTTAATTGGCATAATTAAATTAAGCAATAGGGATTGGATCAGATCTAATTGAATTAGATTCAATTAGATTGGCTTTGGTTTGATTGGATGCAGTCTTATTAAATGACAAGATTTGATCCAATTGATCTCAGGGATGCAAATCAAATTCTAAATTGAATGAGATTTAGTTTAGTTTTTTATATATTTTGATTGGTCAAATCTTATTGAATAATAGGCTTGATTGAATCGACCATTATTATTAAAAACTTTCCTGATATCTATTAAGAATCAATCCCTGGATCAATGGGGTTGTAATCTAACTAATCCTCTAATTGGATTGGAGACAAATTGATATCATAATTGGGCTAGGACCTAATTAGTTAGTTTGTTATAATTAATTCTTAAATTAGTTAAAATTTGATCCAAGAATTAGTTAGAGTTTGACCAAGATTCATGAGTCCTATTTGGAATAGGACTAAACCAACTAAACCCCATCTATTTAAGTGATCCTCCATGCCTCCACTCCCTTTCATCGAGAGATCTCATGCCCAAAGAAAGGTCCCATGTTCTCCCTCTCTTCCATGATAAAAAGTGGGCATCCCCCCTTCTTCTTGTCGCAAAAAAGAAAGGAGGGGCATCTAAGAGTTGAATGCCCCATATCCCATGCATCTAGGCTTCCTTCCCAACCCATTTTGAAGGGATTTTGTGAAGCTTTTGTTGCTAGTTCTTGGGTGTCAAAGAGAGCTTCTCCTGCTAGTTTTACAGTAAAAAATTAGAGAAGAAAAGTTTTTTTCAAAGAGAGAAAGAGAAGGAAGAAGAAGGATCTTCTTTCTTGTGCGTAGCCTTAGAGAAGGAGTTCTTCTCACAGATTTTTTTTTTATTTTTTTTAAGATAAAAATTAAATTAGATCTAATTTTTAATATGAAAATTTAGAAAAAAAATATTAAAAAAATTTAGTTGGACGTTTGGGGCTTTCTAGAGTTCTAGATCAAGGAGAAAAAGAGAGAAGAAGAAAGAAGAACGGTTCTTCTCTTAGGTCTCTCTTTTAGATTTTTCTAGAGCTCAAGAATTTATATAATTTTTAACATAAAATTTTAGATTAAATCTGATTTTTATCATAGAAAATAAAGAAAAAAAATCTTCTTAAGAGCGTAAAAGGAAGAGAGATAGGTTCTCTCTTATGCGTGAAAAAATTGAAAAGAAATGATTCTTCTCTTAATCTCTATTGTAGAGATCTAATGCGTGGATCCAAAAAGAATAGGAGAGGATCTCTTTATTCTTCATCTTCTTTGTAATTTCTCTTAGATCAGTCAAAGTATGATGACTTCACGAGCTAGTACTCTCGAGGAGATCAATCAGTACAAGGGCTTCGTATGGATATCTGTAGAGGCTAGACATGTGTAAGGCTACCAAGCATCATGAAGAACCAAGTACCATAGATTTTTGATGCGGTGATCCACTATCTGTACTCAGATATGAGATTTTGA
The DNA here is from genome assembly GCF_000442705.2 of Elaeis guineensis. Lineage (NCBI taxonomy): Eukaryota > Viridiplantae > Streptophyta > Magnoliopsida > Arecales > Arecaceae > Elaeis > Elaeis guineensis. The sequence continues at coordinate 55,704,237 of NC_025996.2, read as the reverse complement.
TCTTAATTAATATTTAGATATGATTTAAATATAAATTATATATAATCTAATTATACATAGATATGATTTATACTTACTGAATTTTAAATTTTAGTTTTAGATACATGCACATTAGTTCATGTCATAGATCCTGTATGATGATTTTATATTTGATCTATGCATGTATTATAGATTAAATTATTTAATCTATTTATATTTTACTATAAATTTTTAAAAAATAAATGCACAAAATCTGCCATGCTTCCCCTCAAATGGTATCAGAGCGGAGGTTCATTATGATATGAACATATATGCATGTAGAGTTAAAATCTAAATTTAGTAATACATGAGATGTATTGTGATCTGATGTTAGATATGATCTAATATAAAATTAGATCTAATATAATTTAGATTTGATCTAAATTTTTGCATATATGATATGTAAATTAGATTAGATGTTCTGAGTAGCAAAGTACTCGATTGGATAATCACCAGATCGTCCGATCATAGAAGCAAGTAGGGTTACATGACCCTCTCTTCCTATTCAATAGGATGCTTTTCATGATATGTAGAGGTGCCACTGTGAGGTCCCATGAAAAAGAATACGAAAGAAAAAACTTACTTTTCTGCAAAACTCTAGAGTTGAAACTCTAGGATTTGTTGTATGTGATACAAAGCATGAGTTGTATGAAAAGTAAAATATCTAATCTATATGATTAAAATTATTTTAATTATAAAAATAAAATTTAGAATCATAAAATATTTAGATATAATCTAAAATTTATTATGATTGATTTTATTTCAGTTTATGTGAGAATTTTCAAATCTGAAACTATATAATACCTATTGGCATACCAACTGAGCTGATTAGTTTTGAACTAAGTCAATCCAGTCTCCTATTTTAATCGATTCAGTGTTGACTGATCTGATCCAATTATCTCAGGCTAAACAATAATGGTTACTATTCATGATCAGTTACTCGATCAAGTATCAGACTTAGTCGATCCACTGAAGTGAGCCAACTCAGTTCAAGGATGAGCTGATCTAGTTTTCAGAATAAAAAAATTTACATAAAAATGATGTAAAATTATTTTACAAAATTGAAATGATTTCAATCAATAATCTTAATCTATGTTAATGCTAATTAAAAATTAAGAAATATATTTTAGATCTAGAATTATGATTAAAGATCTAATGATATTGAATAAAATATGGGGCATGGGTTAGCTCAAATCAGGTCCTTTTAATTAGGTTAGACCTAAGGTTAGAATCAAAGACTTAATGGACTAAAAGAGTAGTTGATCCAATCTAACTAATAGTTGATTTAGATTAGATCAAGAATACTTTAGATCAAAAATAATAACCGTAATTGATCAAGTCCATATCTTTGATTAAATCAAATGGACCTTGATTGAGGCTCAAAGGTTGAGCCCAAATCATTAGACTAATTTGATCGTTTAGTGACTCGAGTTGATCCATATTATTAAGGTTAATCAGTATGACTGATTTAGGTGCCTTGGATCGACTTGTCGGTTGGATAGACTTATCTCTAATCCTTCTCATGACTTGGTGAAGTCAACAGGAGGATTTATGATGTGTCAGTTGGACCAGCTAGTCTCTAGTCCTTTACATGACTTTGTAAAGTCAGTGGAAGGATTTATGACTTACAGATCGACTGATATCTTTTAAAAGATTTAATCAAATCTTTTAAATTATTAGGTCCATAAAATGAGCTAGTTATGGAGATAACTAAATCATAACCTCCCATTAAAGTAAATGGTAATGGATCCATTATTTTTTATTGATATTACAGATACCATCCATCTGGTGTTCTCTCTGAATGATGAAATTATCATTCATCATATGATGATTCAGTTGAACTATCTGATGGTGGTCAGGTTGATCGAGCCATCCTCGGACCTGATCATTCTTTGGCTAGAAGCACTGAGTAGGTTCATGTTAATGGTTGGACCTAACTAAAATTTTTAGTGGAGGCCCATCATCTACTGAAATGAAATTTGGGATGAAATTAAATACTAGAAGTTGTTTGGAAAAATAATTGGTTGAGAACCTATCATAGATGCATATGGGTTGACCGAGCCATCTTCGAGCTTATATATAGTCTGTGTGGATTCTAGTACCCACTAAGGAATTAAGGTAAATCTTTGAATTGGAGGTAGAAGCTATAATTTGTATAAAATAGTAGAAAAATCTTTAGACTAAAGTCCAAATCTTTAGGCTTAAAGTAATTCATATACTTATAGGTCAATTATTCTCTTTTCAAAAATGGCTAAAAAATTATCGATCTTCACTGTTAGATAGTGAAAATATTATCAGACCTAACTTTGATAGCCAGTATCAGAAGTTAAGTATAATTTTTGGACAAATTGATCAAAAAATCTCAGGCTAATCCAAATAGGCTTAAAAGAGAAATTAGTAAATAGTTGCTGGTTAAGATAGTTATATGATAACTCCTTGAAGTTTCTCTATTGATAATACTACTACCTGGGTATAGGATACTGACAGTACAAGTCATGTTTGTAAATAGTTATAAAAGACTTCAGGATAGTAGATGATTTGAAAATGGCAAGAGACTCTTGAATGTAAGAGATGAAAGTTTATTCAAATCTTAATATTAGGAATCATCGAGCTTGTTTTCAATCTTAAATATATCATTTTAAGTGATTGTCACTGTTGTCCAATCTTATTGATGATGTTAATAAGAATGATTATTGTAATATCATTGTAAATGATACTACAATAATGAGTGGATAATTAAAAATGACATAAACTCAACATCATAGTCTATTAGTATAACGTACACTTCTAACTAGCATCCTAGATTAGATAATGTCACTAAAGCCTGTCTTTGGTATAGTTGACTTAGTCACCTTTTATTGGAAAGGATGAATAAGCCAGTGATATTTTGAGTTTGGCATATATTGATTTATTTACACTCATGAATATTAGTACCAAAAGAGGGCTTTACTACTTCATTAAAAACTCTGACGGCCTATCTTGGTTTGGGTGTGTCTTGCTTATGAAGCACAAATTTAAATTGATTGAAGTATTCAAACAATTCTGTAATGAGGTAGAAAAATAAACTGCAAAGAATATTAGATTTTATTGGTTTAACTGATGAAGTGAATATCTTTACAGTAAGTTTTGACATGTCTTGAAGAAAATTAGATTCTCTCTCAGTGGACCTCTCCTGGGATATCACTGTTTAAAAAGATGTTTGAAAGGAAGAATTGAACTTGTTAGACATGGTTCGATCCACTGTGGAGTTTGCTGGTCTGTCTGAGATTTTATTTTAGAGACTACTTGATATGTGCTCAAGAACATTCTAAGCAAATCGATGACCAAAACTTCATATGGGATATGAACTTAGGTAATTCAATACTCTCTTACTTTAACATTTGGGGTGTCGAATTTATGTGAAATGTTCACTAACCGACTAACTTGAATTTTGGTTTGATAAATATTATTTTAGAGATATTTCTTCTACTTTTCTGATAGACATGAGATGTTCATGAATCTTAAGACATTCTTTTTGAAAAAAAAATTCTTTGATGAAGAAATTGATGCCATTAAGAGCAAACTTGGTGAAGTTTGATAGGTAGAAAAACTGACTCTGACACAAACCAATAGAATCAGAGTTGATTAGATTAAATTTGAAGCTCGATGTACAGACGTCCTTGAGTAAATACGATAGAGTATCGTATTAGCCGAACAGATACTTCAGTTTCTAAGTCTGAGATGGAGATTTAATCTTCCATATAGATGCAATACAGAGATCTAACTTTGAGAAGTGGCTTGAAGCCATTAAATCTGAAATGAAGTCCATGAAGATCGATGATATATGGACATTTGTTGATTCACCTGAATGAGTAAGACCCATAGGGTATAAGTGGATTTTAGATGAAAAAGAGGTGCAAATGGAAAGATACAGACCTATTAATTCAGTCTGATTGTCAAAGAATTTTATCAAAATTATAGTGTTGACTATGATGAGATGGTTTTCTTGTGGCAATCCTCAAGTCCATTTGGATTGAATCAAGTTTCTTGAAGTTGGAATATATGTTTTGAACATATGTTTTCATTGAGAATGAAACAGAATCCTGTATGTACAAATGGGCTAATAGTTCTGTAAAAATATTTTTTGTATTGTTTGGATGAAATTCTCTTAATCGAAAATGACATCCTCACATTATAAAGAATAAAATCTTAGTTGTCATCTCAGTTCTCTATAAAAGTTTGGAAGGTTATTAAAATTATTCTTAAGTATTTATGAAATACTAAGGATCAATGACTCATTTATGGAGAGTCTGACTTAAAATCTATGGAATATTGATTCTAATTTTTAGTCAGATCAAAATGATAAAATTATGTCAGATTATTTTTTTATCCTAAAAAAAGGAGCGACATGCTGGAAAGGTTTCATGCAATAGTCAGTAGCCAATTTTATTTACGATACAGAGTTTTTTATGGTATTTGATGCTGGTAAAAAAGTTGTTTAGTTATGAAAGTTCATTAATGAGCATGGAGTGGCATCCTCCATTGATGGTCCAATATTTCTATATTGACAGTAGTACTGGAACCATAGCTCAAGCTGAAAAATTGATGTTTCATCTAAGAACCAAATATTTTCTGTATTGCAATCAACTTGTTCGATAAGATCGAAATAAAGTTGATCTTAGAAAAAATAACTAAAAGGAGAATTTGACCAACCCATTGACTAGAACAATCAGATCTAAAGAGTTCAATAATTTCAAATGGAAGATGGATATTTGATTTTGATCTGATTGGCTTTAGTCTAAGTAGGAGTTGTTAGAAAATATATCATAAAGCCAATCATCTAGGCTACAGATGATTGTGCTCCATACAAGTATATAAATTATAAAATAATAAATGTTATCTAGTAAATTCATCATAAAGAATACATCTTTCAAAATTGAACTCATATTATGATGAAGTCCATAGAACTATTTTCAAAATGATAAAGAAGGATTTGTTATGTAGTTCTTAAATCCTACTCACGATCAAATGATACAATTATTACAAGGACGATAATTGTATCGAGTGTAGGTCATAGTATGCCATATTAGTTAGTTGTCCTCTTAACCAAGACATGAGATGACATGAGTATGGCATATGGGTGATTTGTAGGAGTATATTTCACTGAGCGTGACCACTTTCAGAGCACTCTATTGTCAAAGATTGCTCTGATGGGATATGGGTATATGTGTCCCTTTAACCTGAGACTGTCTTGGTAACTTGCAAGCAATTCATTATGTTTTAATGTCGGACTACCCAAATTTCTAATTCAGTGATGGAAAGTTTTTGTACACAATCAAATACTTGTGAAGTCTGAGTGCGAGTCAAGATGGAATTCACTATTTCAAATAAAATTGGAGATAATGCATCACTGTATTTCAATTTAATAAAATTTTAGCCAAAGTAGTCCTAGTGAGAAATCACAAGATTTTTAAAATTGAGATACAATATGGATCACTCTCCTGGATTGACAGTTTAACCCTTAGTCAACCTTGAGCATCAAGTGTCAAAGGAATGAATTATACGGTAACTATATCCATATAGATTCTAGAGTGTTGCTGGACATACACTCGGCCAATTCAAACGTCGGATCCCATTGCTAGATAGTTATATCGATTAGTACAAAAATTATTCTTATGTTATCAGCTTAGGTTTGAACCTATGGGGTTTCACATAGAAGTACCTGTCTGATCAAATGGCTGATCGACGATTATGAATCGTTGAAGAGTTTAATTATCAATTTGATTGATGATTAATCCTATGCAAAGATTATAATAAATTATTTACTAATAATTGATAAATTAAAAGAATAATTAATTAATAATATGATTATTAATTAGCTCAATTTGATTGTGTAATAGAGATTGACTCAGATCTAATTGAATTGGATTCAATTAGATTAGATTTGGATTGATTGGATCTAGTCCTATTGAATGATAGGACTTGTTCCAATTGATCTCAGGGATGTAAATCAAATTTTGAATTGAATGAGATTTAATTTATTTTTTTTAATATTTTGATTGGTTAAACTCTATTGAATAATAGACTTGATTAGATCAAGCCCTATTATCAAAAACTTTTCTAATATCCATTAAGAATCAATCATTGGATCAATAGAGTTTTAATCTAACTAATTCTCTAATTGGATTGGGGTCTAATTGATTTCATAATTGGGCTAGGAGCTAATTAGTTAGTTTGTTATAACTAATTCTTAAATTAGTTAAGATTGGATCCACGAATTAGTTAGAGTTTGATCAAGATTCATCAGCCTTATTTGAAATAGGACTAAACCAACTAAATCCCATCTATTTAAGTAATCCTCCACACCTCCACTCTCTTTCACCAAGAGACCTCATGCCCAAAGAAAGGTCCCATGTTCTCTTTCTCTTCCATGAGAAAAAGTGGGTGTTCCCCCTTCTTCTTGTCACAAAAAAGAAAGGAAGGGCATCCAAGAGTTGGACGCCCCATATCCCATGCATCTAGGCTTCCATCCTAACCCTTTTTGAAGGAATTTTGCAAAGCTTTTGTTGCTGATTCTTGGGTGTCAAAGAGAGCTTCTCCTACTGGTTTTATAGTAGAAAATTAGAGGAGAAAATTTCTTTCCAAAGAGAGAAAGAGAAAGAAGAAGAAGGGTCTTCTTTCTTATGTGCAGCCTTAGAGAAGGAGTTTTTCTCATAATTTTTTTTATATTTTTTTCTAAGATAAAAATTAGATTTGATCTAAATTTTAATATGAAGATTTAGAGCAAAAATATTAAAAAAATTTGATTGGATGTTTGGGGCTTCCTAGAGTTCTAGATCAAGGAGAAAAAGGGAGAGAAGAGAGAAGAGCGGTTCTTCTCTTGGATTTCTCTTTTGAATTTTTTTAGGACTTAGAAATCTATATAATTTTTAGTATAAAAAATTAGATTAGATCTAATTTTTATCATAAAAAATTAGAGAAATTTTTTTTTTCTTAAAGACGTGAAAGGAAGAGAGAAAGATTCTCTCTTGTGTGTGAAAAAATTGAGAAAAAAAGGTTCTTCTCTTGATCTCTATTGTAGAGATTTGATGCGTGGATCCAAGAAAAATAGGAAAGGATCTTCTTATTCTTTATCTTCTTTGTGATTTCTCTTAGACCATCCAAAATATGATATTTTTGTGAGCTAGTACTCTCGAGGAGATCGATCAGCACAAGGGCTTCGTGTGGATATCTATAGAGGTCGGACGTGTGTGCGGCTATCAAGCATCATGAAGAACTAAGTATCATGGGTTTCGGATGCAGTGATCTACTATCCATACTTAGGTATGAGATTTTGATCTCAATTAATATTTAGATGTGATCTAAATATAAATTAGATATGATCTAATTACACATAGATATGATCTATACTTACTAAATTTTAGATTTTAGTTTTAGATACATGCATATTAGTTTATATCATAGATCCTATATGGTGATCTTAGATTTTATCTATGCATGCATTGTAGATTAAATTATTTAATCTATATATATTTTGCTATAAATTTTTGAAAAATATATGCACAAAATCCACCATGCTTCCCTTCAAAATCATCCTAAGGTGTTGGTGTCCTGATCAAAGTCCTGTGTGGATCATCGTTGGAGGATGAATACTTGGACACCTGATGGAGGTTCTGTCAAAGTTTTGGAATAAGCATTGTAGGTATTCTTCTATACCTTAAATTTTGTTATAAAAATATTTAATATGATTGTTAATTATCAAGGAGGTGCTGAATTAAAGGTTTAATATTTAAGATTTCTTAGTTTAAATTTTTGAAATCCATTATGCTTTCGTTGTGCATGTTTTCCATGAAACCCTATAGATCCTTACTTTAGTTTATTCCCTAACATGCCATTTTGAGATGTGTATGGGATATTCTGAGCTTGGTGAAATGTGTATGAAGGTTGTGAGTGGTCAATATGGAATCAGTCACTCTTTGTAGGGGGAGAGAACATCCTATGTGATCTCATAGGATGATGGCTTTGAGAGCCTCTGGTCAGAGCAGAGATGAATAGTAGAAAAAGCTTTTACTAGTTCATCAATCGAGCTATCATCATCAAATCGAGATACATATGGATAGGTATTTGAGGTTGACATGTTTCTATGCCCATGACCTGTCTAAGATATTATGTGATCGAAGGATTGAATTACATGGTAACTCACTATAAAAGGATAATTTTGGTACTTCAACCAAATTTTATGTCTTCTAGATAGTCATGATATATTGCTAGATGTCAATCTTGACTTATAGACTTGTAAGAATTAAAAAAATTTAATTTAAAAATTAATTAAAAAATATTCTGATTAATTGATAGCTTTGAGCTAACCTAATCGGATTAGGTCATGAGTTTGAGTCTACTACTGGCTAGATATGAAATCCAATGGGTCGCATACAATAGAAACTTGATGTTAGTCTAATATATTTGGATTTATTATAAGTTTTATGGGTTAATTAAATTACTAGTACATGAATTAATCCAAATTTTCAATTGAATTTGGTACAAAAGTGTTTGTGCTAACCCTAAGCTTGATGCCTTGACCTAATAGGATTAGGTTCAAATCTTTTGATTTTTTAGTTTGGCTAACCTATCCCCTTGAAAGTGTTTCATTTGGAATTAACCTCCTCCATGCCACCACATGCAAGAAATAAAAAGGCCCCACCCATTTATTTTGGTGCTAAGAAGGAGTCCTTTTGATTTACTCCCCTTAAATTCCCTTTCATTTTTCATGCATTTCTTTATTTCTCGTGCCATTAGATGGTGCCTTGAGATGTGTGGATACAGAAGAGAAGGAAGAGTCCTTCTCTATGAAGGAACTGACATGCCAAAGATAAATAGGATGCCCATATGTTTTGTGCGATGAGAATGGAAGAGTCCATCTCATTTAAAACTCTTAACAACCTTCCATTTTTCTTATTATTCCATGCTAATTCCTTATGGTGGAAGCATCAGATGGTGCCTTGGGAGGTGTGCACAGAGGAGAGTCCTTCTACTAATTAAAAAAAAAGTAAACTCCCATAAGTGGAATTAATTCATCAGGGAAAACAATGGGATGCCAATTGTTAGCATCCCTTAGAGACACCCTTTCTTTCCTATTTAAAGGGGATGCCTCTCCTGTGATAAACATGAAATTTTCTTTGGTTGTTAGGTGTGGGAATGAAGAGAAAAAGATAAAAAAAAATTCAAAGAAAAAGATAAAGAAAAATAGAAAGGAAGGTTAGAGTGAAATGGAAAGCAAGGGTTGCTTGTCCTGGGATTTGGATTTTTCAAATGTTGGAGTTCCAAACTGATTTGGGGTGGAGAGCTATTGTAAGGAATAGTTCCTAATATGGACATAGTAGAGGATTCGAAGGCGTACAGGCAATGAGGCAATCCATTCTTGAGAAGAACGATCGATAGTGAACTTATGAAGATGGCTGCAGTACTACATTAAATTAGGAAGGACCTTGATCTATCCCGTGTGGATCCCCATAGGAGAGCTTCTACTTTGGAGCCTTATGGAGATCATTCTATTACAGATCCTCATTTTTATATTTGGTATATAACTTCTAATCTCTTGTTAATATGTCTACTAGTATTGTTTAATTGTAATCATCAAGGAGTTTCTAGAGTTTGTGTTTCGATAATCATGTTTTAATTATTAAAATTTATTTTCAATAGTTGAATGTATTTAAAAATTTTTGAAAACTATATTCCACTGCATCATCAAAATCCAACAGTGATATCAAAGCCACTCTTGATTGATTCAATCAAACCTCATGCTATTATTGTGATATGGATTAGATCCAGTTCATTTTATGTCAAAAATCAAATTTTCTAAATGATGTTTAATTGATATTTTTAATGCATCTTTTGTTAAGGATAAATGTTATTAGTCCATGATCAAACTTGGATATGAGATTTTATAGTCTTTAGACTTGTGAGACAAGTTTATGTTACATCCTATGATCTGATTTTCTATGAAATTGTAAATCCTATGCATATGATGCATGGAGCTTTGGAATGATACATTGGATGTATATTATCAAGACTTAAGATTCTTGCATATGATGCATTCATTCATGATCCAAGGGCTGACTACTATGGAATTGGGCATTCATCATTATGGGTCTTCCATTATGATTATTGCGCTAGGTATGTGTGGAGCCAAAAAAATTTGATCATGAAAATGATACTTCAAAATATGGATTAGGATTTTTGCCGATGGATTTATTTTAACTATAATTTATTGATTTAATATGATTAAAATTTATAATTATAAATTAAAATAAATTCATAGTTCTAATTTGATTAGAAATTATGTTTGATTAAGATCGATTAAATTATCATTGATCTAATTTGATTAGGATTTGAGTTATGGTTGATCGAATCTTTACTAACCTAATTGAATTAGGATAAATCTAAGAATTAATCAATTGAACTCAAAAAGATGACAAATGATTGACTTAAAATTGGGTCAAGAGTTGAACCCAAATCAAAAATTCTAGATGGATCCTATGCCTATATATTTAAATATTTCCATTGACATGTTCATGAATGATATCACAATTAGAATAATATGAGAAGCTTATTATCATGTTTTATAATTATGATAAAATGCATGATCAATGGTCATGGACTATAGTACATCCATGTGATGGGCGTATGCATGAATGCTTCTCTATTGGCTGATTATGTAGATATATCTGCAATAGTTGCAATAGAGATTGGGTGCCTCTAATGTATTATATTTTTAGCTATATCTTTCTTTTGTATGTTTCTAACTATTGATTGAGACTTTTACATATTGATGTAAAATTATAGAAAATTTTTTTAAAAAAAATAAATAAAAATTATTTCTTTCTATTTTCTGATAAAGCTGGAGCATTTGTGAAAATCTTCATGGAGATGAAGATTGGACTACCAGGCATTTGGCAAGCAAAGGCACATTTAGATTGACCATGAGATGATTCAATGTATGATGCACCTAAAGTTTGACCCATTTTCCATCCTATAGTTTGGATGATTTTTATTCAAAAATCCATAACCATTTGCTTTCCTTTATATGCTCTTATATGCTGGTAGTTAGAATTTAATATAAAATTACATATGATGCATTTGTATATATTTTGAATGTGCATGAGACTTAAGTCCCTCATTTAAATTATATATTACCCAGCTATGCAACCCAAGAGGGGGGGTGAATTGGGTTTCTAAAAATTTTAAGCTTAACTTATGACTTATGAGAAATATTTGACAAAGCTAAATAAATAGGGAGAGTAGAATTAATTCAAGGCTAATGGCAAGAGCAAGAATGCAAGAGAATAATGAAGAGATAAAGAAGAGCAATTAGACACACACCAAACAAAAGGATTTATAGTGGTTCGGTGCTAACCTTGCACCTACATCCACTCCTCAACCTCCTACTTGAGAATTTTAATCCACTAATCTTGTATTCAACCCGAATACAAACGTCGGAAACTCCGACTCTAGCTATCCCAAGCTAGTTCACTTGTTTCTCGGATACAAGCCAACCTAATACACTCCGATTCTAGGTTCGGATCAACCTTTCCTTATTTTGGAACCCTTCCAAAACAAAAACAATAACTCAAAACGAGAATAACAATCAATAGCACAAGTAAGTACAAAGAAAGCTCCTTTAATGAGCGAATATGACTTTAAATACACTTTACTCAAGGAGAAGAAGACCCTTTTGGATTTCCTCAAGGTGGTTGGAGACTTGAATGTGCACTTGAGGAGTTGGTGAGCTTGGATTAAAGGCTTCTTGAATGCTTTGAGTGAGCTCTTGCTTAGGGCTGAAAAGTTTGCTTGAAATTCCTTTTTCAAAATCTCTCTTCTTGAATTACTCTCTTGATTCCCACATTTTTGTCCATTTTATAGCTTTAAGAAATAGTAAAAATCATTCTAGACTGGAAAAAGAGCCGTTAGACCATATTAAATGAGCATTAAAAGTATTTAAAATGGGTTAAAAACTAGCCATTGCGAAAAAATCCCGTCACAGGGGTCGACTCATGAGTCGACTCATGCCTGGGGGTCGACTCATGGGTCGACCTCTGTGGAAAAATATCACAGAAGTGAACGGGATCCAAGGTTCTGTAAAAATGGCTTAAAACCCGCAGAGGTTGACTCATGGGTCGACTCATGCCTTGGGGGTCGACTCATGGGTCGACTCACAGGGTGTGCCAAGTCTGTGCCGGCCAAAAATTTCAGCGTGCCAGTCATCTCATGTGCCATGAGTCGACTCATGGGTCGACTCATGATTTTCAATCATGCATATCTTTCAAAATACAAATCCAAAATTAATAAAATTTTCACCATTGGATCACAAATCTTTTATTCTATCATTTGATACCATCAAATCAAGGTTTTGGTAAAATTACAATTTTGCCTTTGAAGAGCAATAAGTCTTTTTCAAGTGGAAAATATTAGTACCCCTTCAACTGCTTTGTGATCATCAAAATCAATCTAAGGAGCAACAATCTCCTCCTTTTTGATGATGACAAAATACTTGAACAAAAGCATTTATATGAATCACTAATCATGAATTTCAAAGGAATGAAATGCATTATGGGTAGTTTGAAGATAATAAAAAATTTACTACCAACTTATAAGTGCATTTGCTTGAAAAGAAGATTGATTCTTTTGGCATGTGATACATGTGCCCATTTGCATAAATAATTTGCCTATTGCTTAATGATTTGAAAATTTGCTCATTTGATTATGTGATTTTGGTATCAGAGTAGAAAATTTATTTTTGTTATCAGAGCACGGCAGAATTTACCTTATGATTTTTCATTTGCTCATTTGCTTGTTTTTCAAATTTTTTGAAAATTCGCACATTCTCATTTGATTATTTAGTTTTAGTATTAGAGCATGTTTAACAATTAAGTGTATCAATGCATGTCTAAGAATTAATTTTAAAGCATGTCAGAGCATGTCAAATTTTAAGATGTATCAGAGCATGTCTAATTTTAAAGCATCATATCAGAGCATGTCTAAGAAGTAATTTTAAAGGTTGCTCATTTGCTTTATGCTTAGCAATTCACTCATTTTATTTTTAAGTCTTTTAATAATCTTTCTTTTGATATTTTTCTTTAATTTCTCCCTCTTTTTGACATCATCAAACATTGTTAACTCTCTCTCTTTTTTGAATACATTTTCTCTTTAGTGTTTCTTCAAACTTCTTGTGCTAATCATTAATGTTTACTCCCCCTGAATACAGCAATCATAAAATAAAATATGCCATTGAGTACCATAGATATGAATTAGCAACAAAGAGAAGATATATAATCAAAAGATGATTGATACCATTACAAAGAGTAGATATATAATTAAAAGATGATTGATACCATAGTTGTTTCAATACATATTCCATAATATAAAAGTCAATTAGTTAACATCATTACATGGCCCAAAAGATAGATCCTAGAACGAAACAAAAGACAAGGCTAGCTACAAGGATCTAGTAGAGCTCATGACTAGATGGATCAGAATCAGATGTATCGGAGATGGGGTGGGGAGATGATGGATCACGACCAAGAGCTCATCCTCTACCCCGTCTGCCTCTGCCACGAGTGGAGGTGCTGGCACGAGTAGGTGGGCGAGATGATCCTGAAGGCTGAGAGGCCATAGACTGGACTGCAAGAGAGAGCCTGATGAAATCAAGAACGTTCAGAGCTCTCGAAATAGACTGAAGCAGTGCAGTGAACTGTGTAGATGCATGCTCACTGGAGCCTCTGATCTCTCTCCTCAAAAAATCATAACCACCCTCCAATACACCTCTAAGTCTGCCAGCCTCTGCAGTTAGGTCTGTGACCTCAATAGTGCACTCCTGTGGCTGTGGATGGGCCAGAGCTAACACTTGCCCCTGCAAGTCAAGTACCCTCCCAATCAGTCTCAAAATGCAATCCTCAAGCTGCTGAATCCGAACTGACTGATCTGAGATCATCTGAAATACAGTGGAGATATGGAGGATCAAGGTCAGATCAGATGCATCTAATGATGTGGATCCCAGTGCAAACGCAAAAGTGCTCCACTGATGAGAAAGCAAGGAAGCCACACGTTGAGAAATCTACTCAATCTGATCATTAGCCAATCTAAACTCTGAGGGAGGTACTCTGCTGTCTGGCTGCTGAACTGGTGTGTGCCTCCTGGTGGACTCTGAAGGGCCAGCCTCTGGATCTGAAACAAACTGGATGTCTGGAGATGCTGCCCTGAAGTCATGGAGAGGTGATGAGGGACCTTCTTCCTCAGCTCTATCCTCAACTCTATCCTCAGCTCTCTCCTCAGCTCTCTCTTCTGTACCCTTGATCCAACCACCATCAATCCTAGTGAATCCCATGCAGTGCAGAGTGTGTTGGTTGATGGTGTCTGAGTGAGAGAGCCTAGCTGATGCCTCTCCCTCAAAACTAACTCCAAACCTCCTGAATACTAGTGTGAGGGCCATACCAAAAGGCAGATGTGCCTTGGATCTATTCAGTGTTTCTCTCATGGCCTCAATCATTAAAGCAGGGAGGTTTAAGGGGGTTTGGGTGATCACATGAAACATTATACATATGTCTTGGCCAGAAAGGAGGTCATGTCTACCACTTCTCGGGAAGAAAAGCTTTGTCACTAATTGATGTAGAATTCTCATTTCAATTGACAAGATCTTGGCTTCTAATTTATTTAGACTTCCCGAGTAAGTTCCTCCTAAAATCACATTGATCCCTTCTTCCTTCACTGGGAGTTCCATGTAAGAATATCCCTCACAGGGCAAATGTAGAATCTCTCCCAAAATAATAGGATCTAAGCAGATATCAATTTCCTTAACAGTAGAAGTTACTGTTCCATTGCCATAGTGCAGATTCAGATAAAACTCTCTAACCAAGTCTACATATGTAACTTCTTTGAGAGAACAGTAAAAACCCCAACCTTGATTTTTGATCTTTGACCCAAAGGAGAAACCTTCTTTTTCAAAGAATCTGAAGTCCACATTCTTGCCGGTTTCTACCTTTCTGTCAGAGAGAGGGATTTTGCTAGGGCTAAGAGGAGACTGAGAGGGACTTGGTGCAGATGCTGAAGCCAGAATGGGAGCAGAGGAGGTCTGTGAAGCTTGCCTTTTCCTGCGGACGCTTTCTTCCAGCTCACGGACTGATTTCCTTCCTTGAGGGAGTTTCATCTTTGGGGCCATTCTCACCACAAGAGCAAGCAAGGAGACTCGAAAGATCAAATGGGTGAGGAGAAGGAGGGTTATTAGAAGATGGAAAGGGATTTTGGCAGAGAGAAATCACGAGTTTGAGAAGAACGGTGGAAGCTAGGGCACGCTCCAACCGCTTCAATCAAGGGAGAAAGATGCGAAAAGCTCCTTTCCCAAGGGGTGATTTGAGGTGGAGAGGTGATGGGAGAATGATCTTGGGCTAAATCCTTGGTTTTGGAGAGAACGAAGATGAGGATGACGAGTCTTGGAGGGAGGAAGACGAGAAAGGAGGGGTCAGCTCATGAACGGGCTTTTGGTTAAAAAGGAATGAACCCGTGGATGATGGCCGAAAATTTCAAGTATGCCATTGGGTCGACCCTAGGGGGTCGACTCATGAATTACAAAATTTCAGGAAAAATATGAAAAAATTTTGAAAAAATTCAGAATTTTGGGAGAAGTGTTTTTGCTCAATGATAAGTTGTGAGAGGTATAATCTTGAGCGATTGGATCCAAGAGAGATGATGGAAATTGAGCTCAAAGAAATTTTGACATCGATTCCTTGGAATTGGAGAAATATTTAGGCAAATAAATCAAGAATTCTTAGATTTCTCCTAATTTCACAGAATCTATCTTCACTTAGGGCCTTTGTAAAAATATCGGCTAATTGTTTTTTAGTACAAATATAGTCAAGAAATATATCTTTGTTTTGAACATGTTCTCTTATAAAATGATGTCTAATTTCTATATGTTTAGACCTAGAATGTTGAATTAGATTTTTAGTAAGATCTATGGCACTAGTGTTATCACATCTTATGGGTGTTTCATTAAGTTTGATACCAAAATCTTCGAGTTGTTGCTTAATCCACAAGATTTGAGCACAACAA
>NC_025996.2:55671764-55688039 GCF_000442705.2 Elaeis guineensis | reverse complement strand
CCTGCATGAGCTTAGCAAAGTCTTGACAAAGAGATTCATTAGTAGACCCAAAAATAATGTCATCAACATAAATTTGTATAATTAACATATCATTTTGATTTCTTTTAATGAAGAGGGTTGTGTCTACATTACCTCTTGAAAAACTATTATTTAGTAAAAATTTGCTTAGCCTATCATACCAAGCCCTAGGTACTTGTTTTAATCTATATAGAGCTTTATTTAATTTAAAAACATGATTAGGAAAAGCATAATTTTCAAAACCTAGGGGTTGTTCTACATAGACTTCTTCAGCAATATATCCATTCAAAAATACACTTTTGACATCCATTTGAAATAATTTAAATTTCATAAAGCAAGCATATACAAGTAGAAGTCTAATGGCCTCTAATCTAGCAACAGGTGCAAAGGTTTCATCAAAATCAATTCCTTCTTCTTGATTATAACCTTTAGCAATCAATCTTGCTTTTTTTCTTATTACATTTCCATGTTCATCTAATTTATTCCTAAAGACCCATTTTGTGCCAATTATTGAATAATTTTTGGGTCTTGATACTAAAATCCATACATTATTTCTTTCAAATTGATTAAGTTCCTCTTGCATTGCATTAATCCAATTATAATCATTTTCAACTTCTTCAATAGTTTTTGGTTCAAGATGAGAGACAAAAGTACAATGATTAAATACATCTTTAAGTGAAGAATGAGTTTTTACCCCATGCATAGGATCACCAATAATTAACTCCTTAGGGTGATTGTGAACATACCTCCATTCTTTGGGTAGGTCATTTGTACCTTGAGGTTGTTCTTGATGTTCTTCACCTCCCTCATCCTGTTTGTCTTCATGTTCCTCGTCATCTTGAATTGTTGGATCTTTCAGAGTGATCTCCTTCATTCCATCTATAAGAGGATCTGCATCATCAACACCTTCATTCTTCTTTGAAGAAAGATCGTTAGATTCATCAAAGACAACATGTATGGACTCCTCTACCACTAAAGTTCTTTTGTTAAAAACTCTAAAAGCTTTACTAGTGGAGGAGTAACCAAGAAAGATTGCTTCATCTGATTTTACATCAAATTTTTTAAGTCTTTCTTTACCATTATTTAACACAAAATATCGGCAACCAAAAACATGAAAATAAGCAATATTAGGTTTTCTTTCTTTCCAAAGCTCATAGGGGGTTTTCTTTAAAATTTGTCTAATCAAAGCACGATTTAAAATGTAACATGCTGTGTTAATTGCTTCCGTCCAAAAATATCTTGGAAGGTTGCTTTCACAAAGTATGGTACGGGCTATTTCTTCTAAGATTCTATTTTTCCTTTCTACTACCCCATTTTGTTGGGGTGTCCTAGGAGCAGAGAAGTTATGGCCAATTCCCTTTTCATCACAAAAGTTTTCAAAGTCTTGATTTTCAAATTCAGTTCCATGATCACTTCGAATATTTTGAATTGAAAATCCTTTCTCATTAGTGACTTTTCGATAAAATTTAGTGAAGATATGAAAAGTTTTATCTTTGTGTGCTAAAAAGAAAACCCAAGTAAAACGAGAGTAATCATCTATAATTACAAAATCATATCATTTTCCTCCTAGACTAGTGGTTCTAGTAGGTCCAAATAAGTCCATATACAAAAACTCTAAAGGTCTAGAGGTTGAAATAATATTTTTGGATTTAAATAAAATTCTTGTTTGTTTATCTAGTTGGCATGCATCACAAATTCTATCTTTTTCAAAATTCAATTTTGGCAAACCAAGAACTAATTCTTTCTTAATTAATTTTGAAAGAGAATGCATGCTAATGTGTGCAAGTCTGCGATGCCAAAGTCAACTAGTCTCATTAATTTTAGCATTCAAGGATACTAGGCATTGCATGTTTATTTTGGCTAAATCATTTAAATCTACCATATAAACATTACCATATCTATGTCCAATAAATTTAATGTCATCATTAATAGGACTAGTTACAATGTAAACAGACGATTCAAAAATAACTTTATATCCTTTATCACAAAATTGACTAATGCTTAGTAAATTATGCTTTAAACCATCTACTAACAAAATATTTTCAATGTATTTAGAGGGAGTGATACCAATGTTACCTATACCGATGATCTTTCCTTTGCCATTGTCTCCAAAGGTGACCATCCCTCCATTCTTAGCATCAAGAGTGATGAATTGGGATTCATCACCAGTCATGTGTCTCGAGCATCCACTGTCAAGATACCATTTCCTGTTTCCTCCTTGGGATGCTAGACACACCTGCAAGCAAAAGTCAAGTTTTTGTTTTAGGTACCCAAGCTTTCTTGGGTCCTTTTTGGTTAGTCATAATGGTTCCTTTTGGAACCCATATTTTCTTTATAGTTGAGTTTGCAAACTTGTTAGAGAAGCAAGTGTATGACTTATGTCCTACTCTACCACATTTGAAGCAAGTAATATTAGAAGACTTGTTACTTAAAGAGTTTACATAAATATTTTTCAGATATTTTTATTTCTTCAAGGGGTTATAGCCAAGTCCAGCCTTATCATACATAATTTTTTGATTATCAAGAATCACATTAAGTTTATTTGAACTCAAGGTAAACTTTTCTACTATTGGTTTTAGCTTGGCAATTTCATTCTTTAAACTTTGATTTTCTTGAAGCAGGGTGGATTTTTCAATTGAAATATTTTCATTTTGTTTCAATAAAGATTGATTTTTCAATTTTAGATCTTTGTTCTTCATCCCTAATTTTTTTAATTCATCAACTAAATCATAGAAAGCTTCATGTAATTCTTCAAATGTAAAGTCACTAGAAGTTTCGGAAATTACCTCATTTTCGTGTGCCATAAGGCACAGGTTGGCTTGTTCGGTTGAGTTTTCCTCTTCGAAACTTGAGTCATCACTCGCACTCCAAGTGGCCATCATGGCCTTCTTCTTATACTTCTTGGGACCTTTCTTCAGTTGTGGGCATTCGGATTTGAAGTGTCCCGGCTTCTTGCATTCATAGCAGATAAGGGGTTGGTCTTTCTCTTTTTCTTTGCTCTGTTCCCCTTTTGTGAATGGCCTCTTCCTCATCCCTTGTTTTCTTTTTCTCAAAAATTTTTTGAATCTTCGGGTAATGAGTGCCATCTCTTCATCCTGTTCTTCATCTTCAGTGTCATCAGTTTTTTCATCTGGTGGAGCTATGGATTTGAGGGCAATTATTCTTTTCTTTTTGACTTCTTCCTCTTGATGTTGCTTCATGCTTAGCTCATGAGTCATCAATGATCCAAGAAGCTCTTCTAAGGATAGAATGTTCAAGTCCTTGGCTTCTTGGATGGCAGTCACTTTGGCTTCCCAAGTTCTTGGTAAGGACCTGAGAATCTTTCTTACAAGCTCACTGTTAGTATAGGACTTACCAAGACTCTTTAAACTATTTATAATATCAGTAAAGCGAGTAACATTCCAGTTATGGACTCATCATGCTCCATTTTAAACAATTCATATTTATGTACAAGCATGTTGATTTTAGACTCCTTTACTTGATTGGTTTTCTCATGGGTTACTTCTAACCTATCTCATATTTCTTTAGCAGATGAGCAAGTAGAAATGTGATTAAATTCGTTAGCATCAAGAGCACAATAAAGAACATTCATTGCTTTAGCATTTAATTGGGCCATCTTCTTATCAACCTCATCCCATTCTTTCTCGGGTTTGGCTGATTCCTCACCATCTATAATTTTAGTGGGTGTGTGAGGATCGTTCACTATGATACTCCACATATCATAGTCGAGTGCTTGAATGAATATTTTCATCCGAGCTTTCCAATAGGTGTAATTAGACCCATTGAAAAGTGGAGGTCGGTTGGTGGATTGTCCCTCGGCTAGAGAAGTGCCGACTTGAGTTGCCATAGATCTTTGGCTCTTTGATTGTTTAGATCAAAGAAGGGCTAGAGCACCGGGCTCTGATACCACTTGTTGCCCAGCTATGCAACCCAAGAGGGGGGGTGAATTGGGTTTCTAAAAATTTTAAGCTTAACTTATGACTTATGAGAAATGTTTGACAAAGCTAAATAAATAGGGAGAGTAGAATTAATTCAAGGCTAATGGCAAGAGCAAGAATGCAAGAGAATAATGAAGAGATAAAGAAGAGCAATTAGACACACACCAAACAAAAGGATTTATAGTGGTTCGGTGCCAACCTTGCACCTACATCCACTCTCCAAGCTCCTACTTGGGAATTTCAATCCACTAATCTTGTATTCAACCCGAATATAAATGTCGAAAACTCTGACTCTAGCTATCCCAAGCTAGTTCACTTATTTTTCGGATACAAGCCAATCTAATACACTCCGATTCTAGATTCGGATCAACCTTCCCTTATTTTGGAACCCTTCCAAAATAAAAACAATAACTCAAAACGAGAATAACAATCAATAGCACAAGTAAGTACAAAGAAAGCTCCTTTAATGAGCGAATATGACTTTAAATACACTTTACTCAAGGAGAAGAAGACCCTTTTGGATTTTCTCAAGGTGGTTGGAGACTTGAATGTGCACTTGAGGAGTTGGTGAGCTTGGATTAAAGGCTTCTTGAATGCTTTGAGTGAGCTCTTGCTTAGGGCTGAAAAGTTTGCTTGAATTCTTTTTTCAAAATCTCTCTTCTTGAATTACTCTCTTGATTTCTACCTTTTTGTCCCTTTTATAGCTTTAAGAAATAGTAGAAATCATTCTAGACTGAAAAAAGAGCCATTAGACCACATTAAATGAGCATTAAAAGTATTTAAAATGGGTTAAAAACTAGCCGTTGCAAAAAAATCCCATCACAGGGGTCGACTCATGAGTCGACTCATGCCTGGGGGTCGACTCATGGGTCGACCTCTGTGGAAAAACATCACAGAAGTGAACGGGATCCAAAGTTCTGTAAAAACGGCTTAAAACCCGCAGAGGTCGACTCATGGGTCGACTCATGCCTTGGGGGTCGACTCATGGGTCGACTCACAGGGTGTGCCAAGTCTGTGTCGGCCAAGAATTTCAGCGTGTCAGTCATCTCATGTGCCATGAGTCGACTCATGGGTCGACTCATGATTTTTAATCATGCATATCTTTCAAAATACAAGTCCAAAATCAATAAAATTTTCACCATTGGATCATAAATCTTTTATTCTATCATTTGATACCATCAAATCAGAGTTTTGGTAAAATTATAATTTTGCCCTTGATGAGCAATAAGTCTTTTTCAAGTGGAAAATATTAGTACCCCTTCAACTGCTTTGTGATCATCAAAATCAATCTAAGGAGCAACATTATATTAAGTTATAATGGTGAAATGTTAAGAACACTATCCATATTTTTCTTCATATCAAGCTAGTATTATATTAAGAACCATAGTACGTTTGTTGTACTATCCACAAAGCTTGCTGTGGGGATTGATGTAATACTGTCTTAATACATAATGATGCTAATGGTATATAGCTCATACTAAGTGAACAGAATATGTCAAAAACTGTAGTGAGTTTGTTGTGCTATCTACAAGACTTGCTATAGAGATTGATATGATATTGACTTAATGATGCTTATGACATATTTTGATAGTGTTATTTTATTGTGCTATCCACAAGGATAGTATTATTCAGATATGACCATGTAGGATTGAAGGATATGACTTAACTAAAATACTATAGTTTGTTATACTATCCATAAGGCTATAAGTATTTTATATACAAATGTTATGTTGAGAGTTGCATGAGATGCAACTGGTAAAGAGTTATCTATCCTTAAACTCATAGAAGCTTGTTGTGTTATCCACCAAGCTTTTTTTGAGGAATTGAGATTTCAACCTCACTAAAAAATTTAATGATAGATTTTCTCATTTTTCATACTTGAGGGTTGTGAAATTCACTAAAATAGTGAGAGACACAATTAGATAAAAAATCTCATCTAAATTGTGTATGTCATCATGAGTAATCTTTTTATGTTCTTATATATTCATCTGCTTCTTCACTATTACTGCATGGTATATTTGATGCCTTTTAAATTGACCAAACTTCATGGACTGATTGAAAAATCTGAGAATAGTTCTCATTCAGGAGATAGTCTCTTATTCTCTTGATTTCGATTTGATCGAAGATGATACTATAAAGAAGAAAAAATCATATATGAGATATGACGGGGGTAATAGTATGACTGTCAAGTATATCCTAATTAATTTAATCATACGATTAAGTCAATATCATGGATGATGAGTTAATCTAAGATTTGATCCTGCTAACTCTTCTGGATTCCTTCTTTAGTATCTCTCAGGAGAAGATCACCAAGGGTATCAATTTTCATTATAGAAATGATGAGCATTAAAAAAAATTACAAGAGTTGTCTTGCAAGTGTAAAGTAGAAGCAGGATATAAAAGTTGCATCTACTAATAGTTTGTATATGATACAAATTAATTTACCATTGAGTACTTCAGGTTTAAATTTTTGGATATTAGATACCTCATATATGTCCCACTTGTGTAAAACATCACTAGGCCTATAAAGCTGAAGAGATGTGACTATATTATTTTTAGCATTAGTGGATAGTCCATCCAAGCTAAGGCTGTAGAAATCTACTTATATATGTAACCTTCTAGCAAGGTTTAGAAACTAATAGACTACTATTATATGCCTAAATTTATCAAAAATATTATTTCAATTTCTTTGTTATTGTAGCATAATTTTGAAATTAATGTATAGACCAAACGTTTCTCTCATTCTGATAAATTTTATAGTTATAAATTTATAATAATGGTCTTATATTTTTATCGCTTAATATTATTGTTCTACATATTGATGAGAATAAAAAAAGAATATGTGATGGTCACATATCTTTGGTATTGCCAATTTAGCCATTTTTGTGAATCAAAGATAAACAAGTAATACAAAGAAAAGTTCTTTGATCTATATGATTTTTGAATCATATAGAACTTATAAATCTTATCTCATAGATAAAATGATCAAGATTTCATTTACTGGACATGAAAATAGGCAGACAAGCTATTAGGCCTTGTACATATGGATGTTCGAAATTTAATATATCTCGACCCAGAGATGGACACCCCATATGAGATATGGTATGTTCCTTAATATGTTTCACAGATCTTGTTATCTTATTCTGGAGATATGTCCTAAAAATTACTGCATATGTTTTGGATTAGATACTGTCAAAATCTGTTACTAGCACTTCATATAAACTATGAAAAAGGGAAGAGGCAGGTTGTCCAGCTTATGTATAAAGAGTTGATGTACATAACTTTTATGCTAGATCAGATTAGTATAGGTTTATAGGTTATCCTAAAGAGTAGTATGTGATACTACTTATACCATCCTACTAGACAAAATGTGTTTTGTCAATAGGTATGTCACTTTTTGAAAAATAAAATTTATCTAAGAAAGGGGCAGTGGAAGAATAATTGAACTTGAAAAGTTCAAAACCTATGAACTATCCTATAATAACATGTGGAGTGTCCACAAGTTGATTCTCGACTAAATATGCCCATTGATGAGGCACTACCATGACACATCTCCTCTCCGAAGGTCAATAAGAGTGTGTAATGTACCACTCAAGATATGAATTTATCATTGAGAATGACAATACACTATACATCATTGAGAATGATGTTTTCTTGATCTATTCAAAAATAATCATGAGTAGAGACTCTAACAGATTGCTTGAAACCATAAAATCTGAAATAGACTCTCTGTACATCAACCAAGTGTGGACTTTGGTTGAAGCACCCATGGGTATGATCCAATAGATTGCTAATAGGAATGTCTATCCGGATGTTGCTTGCTATAGCCGCATACCATTTAGAGAGTTTGTCTCTAGTGGGAGGGCAAATTTATTTATAGATTAAAGTAGGCATCGAGGAGTTGGTACTTCTATTTTTGATGAGATAGTTAAAATATTTGACTTTATCAAAATATGGATAAACCATGTGTGTGCAAGAAGATAAGTGGGAGTCTCACTAATTTTTTTGAATTTGTATATAGATGACATACGGCATATTGGGAACATTGTCTCAATATTGCACTCGATCAATAACATACTTATCACAGAAGTTTTTTTTGAAAGGACTTGGGTTAAGCATCTAATATACTTGGCATCTATAAAGATAGATGTAAGTAGATGCTAGGCTTGTCCTAGTCTAGGTACATAGATTTTATGTTGAAGAGGTTCAACATGAATGGATGTAAAAATGTTTACTTACCCATATATTCAATATATCAAGCTTGATGTGATTTATGCCTTGTGCATAATCATTGATTTCAGACAGATCCATAATAGGATCATTTAAAAACTATAAAAAATATTATCAAAATACTTAAGAAGTACTAGAAGAGCAGTGAATTGAAAGGATTCCAAACAACAAATTGTGCTTGACTCAGTTAATTGCTATTAGTAAAGATTGCTAAGAAAAGTCGCCTGATGAAAAGGTTCGTCACTGAGTTGGGTGTGGTCTCATCAAAAATTCATGCTCATCTTATAGTACTTTCACCTCATTCATGGTTAGATCATAAAATGAGTTGATATAAAGAATAGCATAATGGACCAGTTCATTAAGTCTTAACACAGCAGCAGCAGCAGCAGTGTGTTCGCCACTTTGATGTATGGGCATCAGGTACAGAGACGATTGGCTTTAGTGCAAGTAAAAGATTGAAAGAATAGTATCTTATAAGTCGATCGCATGGGTGATATGAAGGGATCTTTCTATATTATCTTTCTGCTCATTTGTATGATATTGATTATTTTATTTATGAGGTATTGTATTTTATTATTTGTTGCATCATATTTTATGATTATGATTTTATTGATTAGGATAATGATTTTAAGGCTATGATAAGATCATGCCAATGAGATCTAAAATCTTGATAGTCTCAATTTAAAAAATTTTTAGTCATTAGATTATCGAGTCAGAGATTGATGATACCGGTAAGACTAGTACATCCTATGTATGCTCAATGGAGAGAGTGATTGATCTCATAATCACTTATAGTGACACTAATACAAGGATGTAGATTTTTATTAAAAAATGAGTTCACTGAACTGATCTACAGGCAAAAATCTGATGGAGCCTTACAATATATCGACAGATAATTCTCCAGTGGGAGTGGTACAAGTGATCCTTTCACCTGAGATCACCTTGGTACCTTGTGTATATTGATCTTTACTTTGGTTTATTCCCTAGCATGCTATTTTAAAATATGTGTAAGATATTCTGAGTTTGGTGAAATATGCATGGAGATTGTGTGTGGTCAATATAGAATTGATCACTCCTTGTAGGAGGAGAGAAGATCCTATATGATCTCATAAGATGATGACTTTGAGAGTCTCTGACCAGAGCAGGGATGAACAGTAGAAAAAAATTTTACTGATTCATCAACTGAGTCATCATAATTAAATTGAGATACATATAGATAGGTATTTGGGCTTGATATATTTTTATGCCCATAAGCTATTTGGGATGTTGTGTGATTGAATGATTGAATTGCATGATAACTCACCATGGAAGGATAATTTTAGTATTTTTATCAAATTTTATATCTTCTGGATAGTCATGATATATTTCTAGACATCAATCTTGACTTGTGGACTTATAAAAATTAAAAGAGTTTAATTTAAAAATTAATTAGAAGGTGTTCTGATTAATTGATGCCTTTGAGCTGACCTAATCGGATTAGATCATGAGTTTGAGTCCACTGCTGGCTAGATATAAAATCCAATAGATCACATACAATAGAGATTTGATCTTGGTCTAATCTATTTGGATTTATTATAAATTTTATGGGTTAATTAAATTGCTAGCACATAAATTAATCCAAGTTCCTAATTGGATTTGGTGCAAAGGTGTTTGTGCTAACCCTAAGCTTGATGCCTTGACCTAATAGAATTAGGTTCAAATCTTTTAGTTTTCTAATTTGGCTAACCTATCCACCTGAAAGTATTTCATCTAGAATTAACCTTCTCTATATCACCACACGCAAAAAATAAAAAGGCCCCACCCCATTTATTTTGGCATTAAGAAGGAGGAGTCCTTCTGGTTTACTCCTCTTAAATTTTCTTCCATTTTCCATGCATTCCTTTGTTTCCCACACCATCAGATGGTACCTTGGGATGTATGGATGTAGAAGAGAAGGAAGAGTCCTTTGTGAAGGAACTCACATACCAAAGATAAATGAGATGCCCACATGTTTTGTGCGATGAGAATAAAAGAGTCCATCTCATTTAAAACTCTTAACAACCTTCCATTTTCCTTATTATTCCATGCTAATTCCCAAGGATGGCAGCATCAGATGGTACCTTGGGAGATGTGTGTAGAGGAGAGTCCTTCTACTGATTAAAAAAAAACAACAAACTCCCTTAATTAGAATTAATTCATCGATGGAAACAATGGGATGCCAATTGTTGGCGTTCCTTGGAGGTGCCCTTTCTTTCCTATTTAAAGGGGATGCCTCTCATGTGATAAACATGGAATTTTCTCTGATTGTTAGGCTAGAGAATGAAGAGAAAATGATAGAAAAAATTCAAAAAAAAGATTAAAAAAAAGAGAAAAAAAATAGAAAGGAAGGTTAGAGCGAAATGGAAAGCAAGGGTTGCTTGTCCTAGGGTTTAGATTTTCCAAATGTTGGAGTTCCAAACTAATTTTGGGTGGAGAGTTATTGTAAGGAATGGTTCCTAATGTGGTCATAATGGAGGATTCAAAGGTATACAGATAGTGGTACAATCTATTTTTGAGAAGAATGATCGACAGTGAACTTATGAAAATGGATGCAGCACTACATCAAATTGGGAAGGATCCTGATCTATCCCATATGGATCACCATTGGAGGGCTTCTACTTTGGAGCCTTATGGAGATCATTCTATTATAGATCCTCATCTTCATGTTTGGTATATGACTTCTAATCTCTTGTTAATATACCTGCTAGTATTGTTTGATTGTAATCATCAAGGAGTTCATAGGGTTTGTGTTCTAGTAGTCATGTTTTAATTGTTAAAACTTATTTTCAATAGTTGAATGTATTTGAAAATTTTTGAAAACTATATTTTGCTGCATTATCGAAACTTAACATTTGGATCTCTAGCTTAGTAATGACGTGTGAGAGTTAAGGATCTGGGTATTGACTTCTAATCATTCTAGCACTTTTAGAACCTTCTCCTTAAAAGCTGAGCTGTGACCAGTGATAGACGATTGAGGAGTATTTTGGAACTGGTGGTATAGTCTATGCCTATCTATCAAGTCCTAATAATTGGGTCTAGGTATAGCAGGGCCAACCACTAGTTGTGGTCTCCAAAAAGAATTTGAGTGATTTTTCTAGTCAGGATTATAAGTGTTCGAATATGGATCAATTCTTAGTCTACAAGCTTATTGGGCTTGAGCTTGCTGGACCTGCTCTGCATAAACTCAAAAAATTGAGATGCGGCTGGGCATTTACTAACAAAATGGATCGGACTTGCACACAATGCACAAATATTTTGGACTAAATTAGGTAGAATCGAGGAGTGTTCCAGTATTCAGAAGATGGTCTAATTTCTGAGATAATTCATCTACTTTACTATGGATATCCATAACATCTCCAATCTAATAGATTCAATTTTTTTCTATTGAAGTATGGGTTATTCTCTAGAGATGGCAGATATGTGATGCAAAGAGTTCTTACTAAGTATTTCAAAGAGCTGCCAAGCCTCGTCTTTACTCTTTAGCATGAATGCCCAACCACATGATACATCAACTATTTGTCGGTGTTTCTCTGATAGACCATCATAAAAATACTAAACAAGTTGCCATTTGGGGATAGCATGGCATGGGCATTTACGAATGAGGTTCCTTAACCTTTTTCATGTCTCATAAAAAAGTTCACCATCCAATTGAAAAAAACTAATAATAATTTTTCTAATTTGATTTATTTTTCTAATTGAAAAGTATTTCTCGAGAAACTCTCTCTGAAGATGATCCCAAATTGAAATGGTTATAGAATATAGAGAGTTTAGCCAATGCTTGGCTTTGTTCTTAAGTCAATAAGGAAACAGTTTCATCCTAAGGGCATCATCAGAGAAGTTTTAAATTTTTACTATGGAACAAATCTTAAAAAATTCATTCAAGTGTTTATACGGATCCTTGTTACTAAGTTCATAAAATGATAGCAACATTTGAATAATATTAGACTTAATCTCATACTGGGTAGCCTCTACAAGAGGTGCTTGAATGCATGGAGAATAGGTATACGAGGATGGAGTAAAATATTCCCTTAATAGGAGGGGAGGGTTAGTCTCACTAGGTGCAGCCATATTTCTAGCTCGGATAGTCCTAAGAGTCTTTTCTAGTTCTTCGTCTAGTGGTTGCAAGTCAGATTTTAGCAATCGTCGACCTAGCATGCAACTAAAAGGTCTATGTAGGACTATCCTAGTCTATTAAGTTTTTATATTTTTTTAATTTTTTTATGGATATATATATATATATATATATATAGAGAGAGAGAGAGAGAGAGAGAGAAAGGGAAAAGAAAGAAGGAAGAGAAAAGTTCTAAAGATGCAAATCTAAAGATTCCTAAAGCTAAGAGAGATAAGAGAATTTAATTAGAGTTTGATGTCAATTACAATTAAGTTACACAAGCATGGACTCTCTACTCTAGAGTTAATTTAGATCTAGATAGCTCCCAACTTTCAATACCACCTTTAAGCACTCCAAGCTCAAAACTAACTAATTGACTCGACTAGGTAAATATAAGATGTGGAAGGTTCTTTGCTTATTACTTTTCGTAGACACCAACTGAGTTGGCCAAATCAGATAATGAAATCAATTGAAAATCACTTTTTTAGACCACTTGCTTTAGATACTGAGTAATTAACCAATCTGAATCTGATCCAACTCTAGAGCTTTCTTATCCTATTGAACTCGAATATCCTAGGGCCAATGTTCAATTGATTTTAGATTAAGGTCTAGATTATGCAGGATGAAGGATATAATTTTTGAGCTAAGAAAGGATGATCAAATCCTCATCTTATCTGATTAATGGGTTAAGTACCCTTAAAGCTAATTATAGAGATGCAATGCAAAGAAATAAGGTATCCAATCAAATTAAAATTTTTTATATTTTTGGTTATACTATATTAGTTATGTGTTATAAAATATCAGTGGATTTTTTTTTAGGGTTTCTGGTTTTGTCTTTTTATATATATCTTTTTCTGTTTTTGATTCTTTTGGTTTTGCAAAAAAAAAATTTAAATGGTTAAGTCTAAAAAGTAATAAATCATTAAGCTATAAAAAATAATAAATTAAATTATAAAAAACAAAAAAATTCTAAGATTATAAAGCAGTAAATTACTTATACAAAATAAGATATTTTTTTAATTATACAAATAAGATAATCTAGCTAGAAAGCAATAAATCTATTATATAAAAAAATAATTTAAAGCAAGAAATAAAAATTGAAAAGCAGTAAAGCAAGGAATAAAAATTGAAAAGCAAGAAATTTTCGACAATGGTACTAAAATTTGATGCATAATCGTTGATAGCACCAAAAATAACTCTACTTATTATGTAGGTAGGATGAGTCGAAATCGTATCCTCAAGGACTTAAGGCTAAGTTGTGATTGTGAAATAAAAGAGAGAATATTTGTTTTGACTTACAAAACAAACTATCCCAAAATTGGAGAAATTAGAAAATAAAGATCTTGGGGGTTATGAATTAATTTTGCACTAAATAGAGTGGTATCTCTTAAAATAATTATAGTTAATCTTAGAAAAATACCCGTCTTTCCATGGTACGCCCCGTACCTATACATCACAGCATATCTCCGGAAAGTACTAGGTAAGCAACTCTTCTTTCCTCGGCATGTTCCGTATCCATAGATCACGGTACGTTTCCAGAAAGTAAGAGTTGTTCCTAATATTAATCTAGCAAGAAAGCATAAAAAAATATATAAGAGAGCAAATAAAGAACTCATGATAATTTAATAATAAAAAATATAATTTTTATTGTATATATAAAAAAAATATAAGAAAGGTTTAGAATAATAGAATTCACTGTGTATGGTAACAAAATTTTTTCTTTCTTCCCAATATTGCTAGCCTAGTTGCTCATGGAGTAACCCTCTCCTCTTTCTCTATGCAAGGCTCTAGAACGGTTCCTTCGGTGATCTTTAAGATAGGGGTGCAAGAGCTTTTTTATAGATGTTAGGAGGGATGTAGATTTTTTATTGTCTAGATGTGGGATTAAAGAAAAGGATTTTTGAGTAGTTAGGATTTGCTTTTATAAGTAATGGAGGGTTGGATGGATGTCTCTAAAAGAAATTCCAAAAGCGGCCATTTGATTCCTCGTGCATTCGTCCTTGCTGCATTTGCTCCCATGTACCGCATCCGCTCCTTTCCTTCCGTGTTTACGCGCACGGCCATGCACCCGCATCGAACCCGCACGCCGCTTTCGCTGGTCGCACCTGGACCTGTTGCGCGCCCAGTCTTGTGGATCCACACCGTGCTCCACTCACGCCCAGCCATATTTATTTCCCAAGTCCCGGCTTGCGTGTACACATTGAAGCATGTATCCTTTTCCCACATGGTCCACCATGGACCGGCCTCTGCATGGTTCATCATGAACCACATAAAGAGAGCTGTGAGCTGGGGAACGAATTCCCTATGGTGCTTAAAAATAGCATAAGATGCTGGTTATGCTTCCAAAATATTTTTTAAAAGATGAGTAATCGCACGTACTTATGCACACATGTTAAAATACTAAGAAAAAAAAAATAGATAAACTCTAAAGATATTTAAATAGTTTAGATAAATATCATATAATCATCTTTTTTTGATGGATGTTCCAACAGCACTCTGCGATACTTTTTGAGTATCGCAGAAAATTCCGTTCTCTGTGAGCTGCGTAAGAGGTCTTTCACACATTCACTAGTTCCACCGCATAATGGGCTTGTGTTTTAAACTTGGAATTTCATCTTGGATTTGTATTTGGACTTTATTTGCACGTATTGGACTTGATGTAGAATTACAGTCTTGATAATTAATTAATTTTATAAAAAAAATTAAAAATATCAATTACAAAATAATAAAGATTAAATAGCATAAGTTTTAATACTTATGTCATATATAATGTATTCATCATGCTTCTTCTTAAAATGAGTTTGGCTCTTCCTCTAACACCAACTGTTGCTGCAGATCTTCGACTAGTTTGGGCCGGATTAGCTGAAGTAAGACAGCATTCTACTAAGATGATGGTGATCAGACCTACAAAATAATTCTCTGACTGAAGTTGGCTACGGTAGAGATTCTCTGATCTGAAGTTAGAAATCGATAGAACAAATGGAAGGAGCATGTGAGAGAATTCTATACCTTGGGGTCCCTGATTATTTCTATTTATAGCGGAGAGAGCCATGGGAGAGAAAAATTGGAAGCTGTTCCGACTCCTTTAGATATGCTATCCCAAGATCTTAGGTCTGGTTTCTTGGTATTGAGTGATTATAGCTGTCTTATTTGACCTATAGCTAGTTGCTTCTAGTTAGCTAATTAGACGAGATTATATGGGGTTTTTTTTGTCAATCTTTCCAAATATAGTGATCAAAATAGGGGTCGGAGAGAGTATAGCTCGATGACTCGTCATATGTCCTGTTGAAGATAAGAATCAACATTAGATGTCTTGGTTGGAGTGCGACGTGGGGGTCGGAACTCAAATCTAGATCAATATTTGATGCTTAAAGATCATTTTAATGATGAGAGTGACCGCTAATATGTAGATTGACAACATGATATGTATGGAGATTGAGTCGGCCGTCTATGCTGGAGTCAGCGGACCAATTGCGAATGGATAGCTCAGAAATGAAAATGCTAATAATGAAATCAGAAACTTATACATAGATCGATGATCCATGAATGGGATAATGGCCGATGTATGGGTCGGTCATGGTTGGATGCTAACCATATCTTCGCGTCGGGACCATATTTCCACCCATAAGATACGACAGGGAGAAAAAACTTTTTTTTTATTTTTTTGTCTCTTTTTTATAAATACAGACCTCTGCAAGCTCACGTGCTCCTTTTCGCACATCTTTGGTCAAAACTACGTTTTCGAGCCAGCGCTAAAATCTTACGAAACACAAAAAAAACAAAAAGGTGCTAACACGTGGCTTAAAGAATCACCCAACTACAAATCTATCGCAGGCTTCTCCTTGTCCATGCACGTGCTAGAAAATGAAATTACCAAGTAATGGCAAGCCTCCCCGAACCAAATTGATCTACGTCCCTCTCCACCCCCACTAGCTCCTTTGCATGCTCCTTCCACGGACA
>NC_025996.2:55642349-55671664 GCF_000442705.2 Elaeis guineensis | reverse complement strand
AGTGCAAAATGTGCTTCATCCACTGGTGTGCTTTGGGTTCCATCGCCTGAGCTATGGCACCAGTGCTGTCGCAGTAGAGCAGGACCGGACCATCGAGAGAGGGTGCTACTCCGAGCTCGATGATGAATTATCTCAGCCACACAGCTTCTTTCACGGCATCCGATGCTGCGATGTACTCCACCTCACAAATAGAGTCTGTCACAGTATGCTGCTTGAAACTCTTCCAGTAGATGGCTCCATCATTCAGAGTAAAGATATAATCTGACACGCTTCTGCTGTCATCATGGTCAGATTAAAAGCTGGAGTTTGTGTACTCCACAAGTTTTAGATCTGACTCACCATAAACCAACCATTGATCCTTGGTATTTCTCAAATACTTAAGGATGGCTTTAACCACTTTCCAGTGGTTTTTTCTAGGATCAGATTGGTATCTACTCACTACTCCTAGTGAGTAAGCCACATCTGACCTTGTACATATCATGGCGTACATGATAGATTCCACGATCGAAGCATATGGGACTCTACTCATACACTTTCGCTCTTCAGGAGTTGTCGAAAATCTTTCTTAGAGGGAGAAATTCCATGATCTATCAGTAGATAGTCCTTCTTGAAATTCTCCATGCTGAATCTCTTCAGCACAGTGTCTATGTACGTGGTCTGGGATAATCCAAGCATCTTTTTAGATCTATCCCTATAGATCTTCATCCCTAGAATGTAGGATGCTTCACCTAAATTCTTCATGGAGAATTGCGATGACAACTAAACTTTTATTCCTTGTAATGCGGGGATGTCATTTTTGATTAAGAGAATGTTATCTACGTACAAGATAAGGAATACCACAACTAGACCATTTGCCCATTTATAGATGCAGGGCTCTTCTCCGCTCTTAATGAAGTCATACATTTTGATCACCTTATCAAAATGCATGTTCCAACTTCGAGAAGCTTGTTTCAATCCATAAATAAATTTTTGAAGCTTGCACACCTTGGACTCATCTATAAATGTAAACCTCTCAGGTTGTATCATATACACCTCTTCGGTCAGCTCTCCATTCAGGAAAGCTGTCTTTACATCCATCTGCCAGATCGCATAATCCAGATGGATAGCTATTGCAAGCATTATCCGAATGGATTTGAACATTGTCCCAGGAGAAAATGTCTCGTTATAGTCAATACCATAATGTTGATGATACCCCTTGGCAACCAGATGGACTTTATAGGTCTCCACCTTTCCGTCTGCGCCCCTCTTCCTTTTGAAGACCCATTTACACCCAATGGGTTTAACCCCTTCAGGTGGGTCAACCAATGTCCATACATTGTTGATCTTCATGGACTCTATTTCAAATTTCATGGCTTCAAGTCATTTCTCAGAATCGTATCTCTACATTGCATCCATATAGGTGATCGGATCATCATCGTTCTCATCGAGTTTGATGGAATCACCATCCCGGACCAAGAAATCATAATATCTATCCGATTGATGCGGTACTCTATCAGATCGCCTTAATGGTGCAGGTACATTAGGCTCTGGATCTGATCTAATCAAATCTGACTCAGGTTCACCTATTGGTGTCGGTCCTTCTACCTGTTGAACTTCATTAAGTTTAACCTTAGAGGCAACGGTTCCTTCACCAAGAAACTCTTTTTCTAAAAAGATTGCCTTAAGACTGACGAACACCTTTTGTTCATCGACATGGTAGAAAAAATATCCTTTGGTCTCTTTGGGGTACCCTATGAATGTGCATTTATCAGTCCTAAGTCCAAGTTTATTTGTAACTAACCGTTTGACATAGGCCGAGCACCCCCAGACCCTAAAGTGTGAAAGTGCTGGCTTATACCCTGTCCATATCTCATATGGAGTCTTAATTATAGACTTACTTGAAATCTTATTTAACAGATAACAGGCCGATTAGAGTGCATATCCCCAGAAGGATATCGGCAAGCTGGCAAAATTCATCATGGATCAGACCATGTCTAATAGAGTCCAATTTCTCCTTTCAGACATACCATTATGCTGTGATGTTCTTGGAGGAGTCCATTAGGAGAGAATTCTATTCTCTCCTAGATATGTGAGAAACTCACCAGAAAGGTATTCTCCTCCTCGGTCAGATCGAAGAGTTTTAATACTCTTTCCAGTTTATTTTTCTAATTTACTTTGAAATCGTTTGAACATTTCAAATGAATCTGACTTATGTTTCATCAGATAGATATATCCATATCTGGATAGATCATCCGTGAAAGTGATGAAGTAGAAATATCCATCTCTAGCACTTGTGCTCATGGGCCCGCATACATTAGTATGTACTAGGCCTAAGAGCTCAATAGCTCTCTCACCTTTTCTAGTAAAAGGTGACCTAGTCATTTTACCAAGAAGACAGGACTCACAGGTTGGAAGTGATTCATAATCACTGACTTTGAGGATTCCCTATTGAGTCAACCTATTTATCCTGTACTTATTTATATGACCTAGCCTATAGTGCTACAAGTAGATATCTGATACACTATCTAATCTAGGGTGCTTGCTAGTAGAATAGACTACGTTAACAGGTTATGATAATATATATACACTATTGTTCAAATATCCACAAAAAATAGTAATACCATTCATAATGATATTATAAACTTGTTTCTTTATTAAAATTTTATAATCATTTTTGGCCAGAAGGCCTACAGAAATAACATTTAAAAAGAAACTGGGACAGAAATGATAATCATTAAGAACAACGGTATGGGACTCAAATACAAGTTTCAAGATTCTTTATGCTAGAACTGAAACTGGTCTTCTATCTCCAACGTTCAGAAACCTCTCGCCTTGCTTGAATCTCCTACTGACCTGCAACCCTTGCAATGAATTGCAAATATGGTAAGGGCTACCGGTATCCAATACTCAGTCAGTTATATCACAAATAGAAAAATTGCAAGAAGTTATCATGTAAATACCTTGCCCAGCAATAGCTTGCTTCTTTCTCTGCCTGTTCAGGTCCAGGGAGGCAATGTACTGAGGATAGTTTCTCTTCCAGTACCCTCACTTCTTGCAAAAGAAGCATTCAGCTTGACTCTTATTGGGCTTGATCTTTCTGGTCTGGCCCTGCACTGATGTTCCAGCCTGAACTTGCATCTTTTTCACTTTCTTATTCTTGTTCTTCTTCCTTTCTCAAAGGGTCGAGAACCAGAAGATGAACCTCCCGCTAAGTTCACCGACTCCTTGTGGAGTTGGTGATCCTTCTCAAAGTTCTGAAGCAACCCCAGTAACCCGTGGTAGTTTACTTCAGGCTTTGTCATTCTATAATAAGTGAGGAATGGGAGATAAGACTTGGGCAGCAAGTTCAGTATTGCATCTTTTTAAGCTGCTTATGTAAGGAAAAGCCGAGCTTATTCAAATGCTCCATCAACTCGATCATGTATAATACATGATCAGTGACAGAGGCACCATCCCATATTTTGGCATTGAAAATGGCACAACTAGTCTTGTGCCTCTCCACATCATCGGGTGTGACAAACGCATCCTCCAACACTTGAAGCATGTCCTTTGACTGAGCCATCTCAAATCTATGATTGAACTCGTCGCTCATGGCAGCCAGCATGATGCAGCGCACCATGGTCCGATCACTGAGTCACTTCTGATAAGTGTCTCTGACTGTTCCACATGCATTGGTAGCTGGCTCCTCAGGTGCAAGATCTGTTATCACATATAGGATCTGTTCATGCTCCAGGACAATCTTCAACTTTCGATACCAGCTACCGAAGTTGGGTCCCACCAACTGATCATTGTCTAACAATGATCAGAGCGATAGGGAAGTGGCTATATCTGCATAAAGAAAAATCATAACCTAATTAGTAATTGATTCATGAAACCTAAAGATTAGGACTTTAATCAAAAAGTTTCTCCCACTATTTTATTTGAATTGGTAGCCTCTACCTCCAATTCGAGAATTACCTTAATTCCTTAATGGGTACTAGAATTCACTTAGATTGCACACAACCCAACATTGGTTGGCCAACCCATGTACATCTAAGGGTAGGTTCATAATCAATTATTTCTCTAAATAATTTTTAGTAATTTTAATTTTGCCCCAGTCCCTAATCAGTAGGCTTTGGCCTCTACTGAAAAGGTCTGGTTAGGTCCAACCATTAACATGACCATACTTGGCCCATCTAGCCAATGAATGATTAGGCCCAACTTTGGTTGGCTAACCTAACCATCATTTAGAAAGATGCAGTCAAGAAATCATATTATGAATGACAATTCTATTAGCCGATAAGCACCAGGCCTTTGGGCCTCCAATGATTATCCAACTGATGGACCCATTATCATCCACTTAATGGAAGATTATAATCTAGTTATCACTATAACTATTTTATTTTAAGGATCTAATATTTTAGAGAATTTAATTGATTTAGAGGAGGAGGTCAGATGAATCAGCTGATCATGATCCTCCCACTGGCTTCACCAAGTCAGCTTAAGGGAGACCATTAAAAGTGTTGGTCTAGGAGCACCTAAATCAGTCACACTGATTTACCTAGCTGACATGGGTCAGTTTGAATAGTCAAGTGATCCGATCAAAATATAATTTCACCAAGAGATCAGGTAAGTTCGATCGGTGGGAGGGTCTGCCAAAGCTTGCCTTGACACCATCAGAAATGGCCAGGTAAGTGGGCTGCCAATTAAAAACCATCGGTCTGGTTTACCTCAGACACCAACTAGTTTAATTAGTTTTGATTAGATCAACCTAACAGTTCATGCTAGATCACTTAACCAAGACTCAAGTCCATTTGGTTCTCGTTAAAGACATGGACTTGACCAACTACAACTATTGTAATTGATCTAGAGAACCTTGATCTAATCTAAGACAACAATTGATTAGATTTAGTCAATTCTCTAATTAAGTCCATCTTTAATCTAACCTTAGGTCTAACCCAATTAATAGACCTAATTCCACTAACCCATTAACCCAATGTGTTATGGTTTGTGTCTTAGGTTCTTTAATTCACAATCCTAGAACCTAATCAAACAACTTCTTAATTCTCAATTAAGTTTTGGGTTGAGGGTTGGGGTTCGCTTTTCGAAAATAATTTTTATGTTTATAAAATATTTTTACAACATGGTTCTTACCAACTAAGTTGCATGTTTGATTCATAATCAAAATGCAAGTGAAATAAGCATGAAACTACTTTAGATCTAATCTAAACAAGTTCATGTAATTGAAATAATTTCAACTTTAAACTGTGCAAATTTCTCAGACAAATATATAATGGTTCTTTGTGCAAGAATTATTAACAAAGAGATTTTATTTTAGATTTAAACATCTTTGAAATCTAATAAATCATAAATTTAATTTAGATCATATCTAACAAATTTATGATTGAAGATAGATCTACACGAACTAGGACAACCGTTGTACTGTAAGGGGTAAATCTTACAGTAGGACAACCTATAGTTCGTTATTGATCTAAAAATTTTAATTTTAGATTTAATAATTAGATTATAAATTAGATCTAATCTAAAAAATAATCTAAACATGTATAAATAATCATGTAATAAATAACCTAGACTCTGATACCAATTATTGGAATCAGATCTAGGATTTCAAGGTTAGATCTTGAAACTTTTTTAAGATCAGACAGTAGAAGAGTAAAATAAATCAAAATTTATTATATAAAATTAAAAAATCTCTAGATCTAAGATCCTATTACATAATTATTATATGATATTAAATCAAAAATTAAAATATAAAGAGCAAGAACTACATGTTGATCATATCAACATGTTTTTATACTACATCTAATGTATGTAAAATATAATAGATCAGATCTATTACCTTGCAATTTAGACATTCTAACTTTACTGATCTGGGCTTGAAGATGATGTTGCAAGCCACACATGCATCCAATCTCTAGGAGTCATCCACACGAGCCTACGAATCACGATCAGAAGTTCTGGTCCAGGAAAATCAGCACAGTATGCTAGTACTGTGCTGATCCTTCTTCGATGGTCAATCAAATGCCTCCTTCTTCTTGATTTGGACTCTTCCAAAAATGAAACATAGAATAAAGAGTTTTAGATATAAGACACTCTCAACAAACTCACAGATGGAGGAAGAAAAGAGGTGAACTCAGCAACCCTAGAAGAAGACCCTCTTCTTCTTCTCTTTGCTCTCACCTAGACACCTAGTTTTATGTCTATTATATCTCCATGTCCCAACACCCTTTCTCTCTGATTTTCACATACCCCAAAGGACTCTCAATTATATATAATTCACAAAAATATCAAGAAGAAATTCATCTTAAATAATAAGATATGAAGAGTCCTTGTCTAGGTCAAATACCTAGTTAAGAAAATCCAAATAGGGCAAGACAAGTGGTGTCCAACTCTTGGGTGCCCCCTCCTTCTTTTTCTACCATGGATCTCCAGAAAAGGACATACAATATGTGCCATAAAAGTCACAAAAATTTCAAAAAAAATTTGGGTAAAATTAGTGCCATAAGGAAAGAGTTTTAGTTTCCTATAATTCTATCTCATAGAATTTGAAATCCAAACTAATTCCTACTTTGACTTGGTCCACAACCACATTCCATGTAAGAGAGAAAGAGTGGAAAGCTTTGAGCATGCATGAAGGCCTAGGAGAGAAGATTTTGTCGCACAAAATAAGAGAGAGTGGGCATGGGGGGCTAAGGTGGCGTAAGGTGGAATCCTAGTCTTACTAGGATTCAATCTATGACTTGTTCAATTTTGGTTTTTCAAACCAAATAAACCAAAACTAAATCAATCTAATTAAAATAGATCTTAATCAAATTAAAATTTAATTTAATTAGATTAAATTAGATTTAAATCTAATTTAATTTTTTAATCAAATTAAAAATTAGGTTGACCCAAGTCCTAATTAGACTAGGACTAGTTTTTCCTTGCAATTGGCTTATCTAATAAATCAATTAGACTTGATCCAATCAAGCTCCAATCAAATTTAATTAAATCATATTTAGTTAGAATTAATTTCAGATTATTATCTTAATCAAATTAAGCTAATTAGCAATCGAATTGTTAATCGATCCTCCTATAATACTTGCACTAGGTTAAATGTCAATCGTATTGATCGTTTAACCCTAGAATGATTCTTAATCATTGATCAACCATCCGATCAGATCATGAACTCTAATGTGTGTGACCTCGTAGATCCGAACCTAAGCTGGTAGTATAGAAATAAATTACTGTACCAATCATAGTGACCATCTAGCAATGGTACTCGACGGCTGGATAGGTCGAATGTGTAGAACATCCTTAGATCTCATGTGGATATAGTTTTCATGTAATTCATCTCCTTGATCAAAATGCTCATAGGATACCTCAAAGTTCAACTGTCAACTTTGATCAAGTTATCCACATTGTATTTTAAAATATCAAATCCATCTGATGGATTATCCTGGCCAAGGTTTTGCTAAATTGAAATACAGCGACTCATTCTTCTCCAACTCTTGGAGTGGTCAATTCCATCTTGATTACACTTTGACTTCACAAGTACTTGACTATGCCCAGAAGCCTTTCGTCATTGAATTAGAAATTCAGTTAGTCCAGTACCAAAGCACAGTGAGTTACTTGCAAGTCACTGAGGCAATCTCAAGTCTAAGGGATACTTATACCTATATCCCATCAGAGACATTCTCGACAGCAGAATGCTCTGGAGTTGGTCACGTTCCATGATGATGTACTCTTACATCTCACCTGTATACCATACCAGTGTCTCCACACTCTTTGGTTAAGAGAACAACCAACCCATATGGCCTACAGCGACCTATGCTCGATAGAAGCTGTCGTCCTTATTAATAGCCTATCATTTGGTCGTGAACAGTTTTAAGGACTAATCGATAAATCTTCTCTTTATCAAACCTAAATAATCCTAAAGATTTCATTACAACAACAGAGTTCATTAGAAGATTAAAACTTATGATGAAAATATCAAAAATATATTTTATTTATTAACAAATCAATTACAATACAAGATTGCTCAACCATTAACAGATTGACGATTGGCTTTTGAGATATATTTCCTAACATATAGGTCTCAACTTTTCCATCTGCACCTCTTTTTCTTTTGAAGACCCACTTACACCCTATGAGTTTTATCCCTTCAGGTGGATCAACCTATATCCACACATCATTGATCTTCATGGACTCCATTTCGGATTTTATGGTTTCAAGCCATTTTTCAGAGTTGGACCTCTGCATTGCATCCATATAGGTAACTGGATCCTCATTATTCTCATCGAGCTCAACAGAATCTCCATCTCGGACCAAAAAACCTAGGTATCTATCTGGCTGATGCGGTACTCTACCGTATCGCCTTAAAGATGTTTGTATATTGGGCTCCAAATTCGATCTTATCAAATCTGGTTCAAATTCAGTTACTGGTGTCGATTTTTCTACCTGTCAAATTTTGTCAAGCTCGACTTTAGAGGTATTTATTCCTTCACTAACTCTTTTTTCAAAAAGTGTGCCTTACTACTGACAAATACCTTTTGTTCAACTGGGAGGTAAAAATAATATCCCCTCATTTTTTTGGGGTACCCTACAAAATTACACTTATCGGACCTAGATCTGAGCTTGTCGATTTGTAATCATTTGACATAAGTTAGACACCTCCAGACCTTAAGGTAAGTGAGGTTTGGCCTACACCCTGATCATATCTGATATGATATTTTACTAACTGACTTGCTCGAAATATTATTGAGCACAAAACAGGCTGTCTCAAGTGCATATCTCCAAAAAGAGATTGGTAGACTTTCAAACTCCATCATGGACCGAACCATGTCCAATAAGGTTCGATTCCTTCTTTCTAAGACACCATTATGCTGTGGTATCTCTGGAGGAGTCCATTGTGAGAGAATTTCATTCTCTTCAAGATATGTCAGAAATTCACTGGAAGGATATTCACCCCCTCAATCAGACCAAAGAGTCTTAATATATTTTTCAGTTTGTTTCTCTACTTCATTACGATCATTTGAACATTTCAAATGATTCGGACTTGTGTTTCATCAAGTAAAAATACCCATACCTAGATAGGTAATCTATAAATGTAATGAAATAGCTATATCCTCCTCTGGCACTAATGTTCATAGGTCCACAAATATCACTATATATTAGACCAAGAACTTCACTAGCTCGTTCACCTTTTCTAGTAAAAGGTGACTTAGTCATCTTTCCAAGAAGACAAGACTCACAGGTCGATAATGATTTACAATCATTGAAATTGAGGATAACCTCTTGTGCTAACCTATTTATCCTACTTTTGTTAATATGATCAAGCCTGCAATGTCAAAGGTAGGCATCTGTGATATTATCTAATTTTGGATGTTTATTTGGAGTGTACATTATGCTCATAGGCTGTGACAATATATAGATGTCATTTCTTAATTGTCCTCACATTATTGTAACATCATTTATAATGATATCACAATAATCATTCTTTACTGACAAACTATAATCATCTTTAGCCAAAAGGCCAATAGAGATTATATTTATCAAGAAAGATGAAAAATAAAGATAATCACTTAAAATGATACTATTAGATTTGAAAATAAGTTCTACAATTCTTAAAACTCGGATTGAAACTTGACTTTCATCTCCCATATTTAGAAATCTCTTATCATTCTCAAATTTTTTACTAACTTGAAGTCTCTGTAATAAATTATATATGTGAACTAGACTTTTGATATCCAATACCTAGGTAGTAGGATCACATATAGAGAAATTACAAGATGTTATCATATAAGCACCTTGATTAGCAACTAATTACTCATTTTTCTTTAGCCTATTTGCGTCATAGTCTGCTTGACTCGATTCAGTCCTAAACATTTTATCTAGATTGGGCTTAAAATCAATATTTAACTTCTGATACTGGCTATCGAAGTTGGATCCAATAAGCTCATCATTGTCAAACAGTGAGTGGAGTGATAAATTACTAGCCATTTAAAAAAAAAATACAGACCTAATTAGTATATGAATTAATCAAGCCTAAAGACATAAATTTTAGTCTAAAGGTTCTTCCACTATTTTATACGAATTGATAGCCTCTACCTCCAATTCGAAGAATTACCTTAATTCCTTAGTGGGTACTAGAATCCGCACAGATTGCATATAGGTCTGAGTATGGCTCGGTCAATCCATATGCATCTATGGGTAGATTCTCAACCAAATATTTTTTTAAATAATTTTTAGTAATTAATTTCACCTCAGGTTTCATTTTAGTAGGCGATAGGCCTCCACTGAAAGTCCTGGTTAGATCCAACCATTAACATGATCTTAGTCAGTGCTTTTAACTAATGAATAATCAGATCCGAGTATGGCTCGATCAACTCAACTATTCATCAGATAGTACAACAGAGTCATCATATGATGAATAATAATTTCATCATTCAAAAAAATACCAGACGGATGGTGTCTGCAATATCAATCGAAAACGATGGACCCATTATCATTCACCTTAATGGAAGGCTATGATCTAGTTATCACTATGACTAGTTCATTTTATGAACTTAATAATTTAGAAAATTTGGTTAACATAATTTAACAGATTTAAATACATAGACCAACTAATCTCAATCCTCCCATTGACTTCATCAAGTCAGATCAGGGTAGACAAAAAATAAGTCGATCCAATTGACAAGTCATCAATCCTTCCACTGACTTCACCAAATCATGTCGAGGATAAAAATAAGTCAAACTAGGGGCACCTAAATCAGTTGAACTAATTTTCTATTAAGTATGGGTCAATCCTAATCATTAAGCGATCTGATCAAAACTTGATTCACCATGTTGATCAGGTAAGTGAGATCGATGGGAGGGATATGCTATTAGCTCATCATAGACTCAATCTATATGAGTAGCTCCCAATTAAAAACCATCGATGAAAATTGCCAAACTTATCTTAGACACCAACTGGTTAATCAGTTTCAATCGGATCTACTTATGGATTTGGGTTCGACCGCTGAGCTCATGATCAAAGTCCATTTCGATCTAATCAAAGACATGGACTTGACCAACTACAACTATTGTATTAGCTCTAGAGAAATCTTGATTAAATTTAATTTCTCTTTTTAGTCCATTT
This sequence comes from Elaeis guineensis, assembly GCF_000442705.2. Taxonomy (NCBI): domain Eukaryota; kingdom Viridiplantae; phylum Streptophyta; class Magnoliopsida; order Arecales; family Arecaceae; genus Elaeis; species Elaeis guineensis. The sequence continues at coordinate 55,660,566 of NC_025996.2, read as the reverse complement.
GATCTTTGATTCTAACCCTAGATCTAACCCAATTAGGAGGACCTGATCAAGCTAACCCAGAAATCCATCACCCATGTTTTATGCGAATGACATTAGATCTTTAATTCACAATTCTAGATCTAATTTATTCAACTTAATTCTCAATTAAGTTTGAGACTATGGATACGGGTTCAGTATTTAAAAATAATTTTAAATTTTATAAAATATTTTATAATTAATTTTATACACAATCATTTAGATCTGAAATTTGAATCAGCTCACCCGTGGATTGAGCCTTTTCATCATAATGGATCAACTAAGTTTTGAGACTTAGTTGACTCATTGATGATAAACTATTAATCAAAATTTTTAACCTATTATATTAAGTCAGCTCAACAGAAATTGAGCTAACTAACCAGGGTCCTGAGTCGACCCAAACAATACTAAGTCGACTCAACAGGTGAACTACAATAATTATATTAATTTTAGATCAAAATAATTTTATATAAATAGTAATAAAATTAATCATTAATTATTTTAGAACTATTCTAAATATGTTTATAATTTTAGATTTTATTTGCAAAGATTAGATATAATTACCTTTCATATAATGTATCATATACACAATCTTAGAATTTTTGAGAAAAATAAAGTTTTCTTTTTGCATTCATCTTCATAGGATATAGTCACAATGGAACCTCTACACATCATAAGAGCACCCAATTGAATAGAAAAAAAAGAGATCTAATCTTTATTACCTCCTATGACCAGACGGTCTGGTGACAAATTCGATCCGATTACTTCGCTACTCAGATCATCTAATCTCAATAATTTAGATCTAATCTAAATTATTTTAAATCTGATTATTATATTTTGATCATATCAAAATTAAATAATAATTATTATAAATAAAAAAAATTATATACTTTAAATTAAATCAGATTTTATAAAGATCAGCACAAACTTGGATAACCTTTGCACTATAAGGGGTAAACCTTACAGCAAGACAACCTTATATAAATTTGTATGATCAGATGTATAACTAATTTTAGATCTAAATATTATATATCAAATTTAATCTAAATTAAAATATAGATTTAAATGTATATAATATCATGTCATATTGAACCGTGGCTCTGATACCACTGATGGGATGCACAGGGGTTTCATGCATACATTTCAAAAATTTTTAGTGAAAGAATATTAGATTAAACTATTTAATCTATAAATATATATATAATTTGATCTTAAAACTTTTATAAATAGATCTATAATATAAATTTATATGCATAAAAATCTGAATCTAAAATGATAAGCATGTAAACCAAAAGACAGTATTTAATAATAGATCTAATCTACCACTTCTAGGGTCCGAACCCAATACCTGAGCATGGGTAGTCAAACTCTATAATCAAGAACATAGATTTGAAAGTCTTATCTAGTTGCTCACAGCCGCACAAGCATCCGATCTCTACAGATAATCCACACGAAGCCCTTCGGATCGATCAGCCCTTCGCCGAAGTGCAAGCTTGCGCAGTCGGCTTCTGATGGCAGATCTGACTTGATCTCTTTCTTCGATCATCTCAGACCTTTTTGATATTGAAGATGGATCAGAGGAGGATGCTGGATGGTAGAGAAAAATCAGATGAAGACTCTCTTCTCTTTGATTTTTTTCTCATCCAAAAATCTAAAACAGTTCTAGATCGCTCACCCGAGAGGAGAACGGTCTCCTCTTTTGTTCATGCCAAGGAGGAAGGAAAACCACCCAATCCTCACATTATAAAAAATTATTTTTAACCCTCTTTCTTTCTGATATCTCATAATGAAAGGCTCTTTCTTTTTGGTGCACAAAATTATAGCCTTTTTATAGTTGTCGCACAAACGAAATAAAACAAGATAAGGGCTGGATTTTGTTGCAATTCAAACTATTTTAAATTTTAATTTAACTCTAACTTTTTCTCACCCTTATCTAACTTAAATAGAGACTTACCAAAAATAAACGAACACAAAAATTATTTAAGAAGACCTCTTTTTCTCATAACCAATAGACCCCTTCAAAAGCAGCCAATGTGTGGAAAGATATAGATAAGATTTTAAGTTGAAATTCAAACTAATTTAAATTTAAATCAAAACCAAGCAATTCATATATTTAATAGGTCATAAAAGAAGGGTTATTTTTTAATTTTCTCATATATAAACTGATTTTATGCGGTGACAAAAGATATGAGATAATTTAGATGGCACAAGGGATAGAGTCCTATTCATTTGGGACTCTAGAATTTAACCAATTGGATTTCTTTCAAACCCAATCTAATTAGATCCAAATAAAATATGATAAATATAATCTAATTAGACTCTTATAATCTCAATTAAACTTGATCAAATTAATAAATTAATTGAGCTATAAACTCGATCAAATCAAGATCATTTCTCCCTTACCGATTAGGTCATCTCATAACCTAACCTGACTTAACCTGATTGAATCCAATTCAATCAAACTTGATCCAGATTTTAATGCTTAATTAAATTAAGCTAATTAATAATCTAATTACTAATTAATCTTCTATTAATGATAGAGTCCAAGTCCAGTGGAACTCTTCTCTAGAGTCCCCATCCAGTGAGACTCTTCAGCAGAGTCCCCATCCATTGGGACTCCTCAGATTAACCATGTGATCGGAGAAAAATTTTTAGTGTGTGATCCCATAGGTTCGAACCTAAGCTGGTAGTACAGAAATTAATTTCTATATCAATCGCAGTAACCATCTAGCAATAGTACTCGACATCCAAATAGGCCGAATGTATGCAAAGCAATACTCAAGAACCTATTTAGATATAGTTACCATATAATTCATCCCTTTGACCTTTGATACTAAGATGACTTAGAGTTTAAACTATCAACTCTTAATGGTACATCTATTATGTATCTCAACCTGATAAATCCTGTGACTTCTTACAAAAATTATCCTGACCAAGATCTTACTAAATTGAAATATAAAGCATTCTCTCCAATCTCTTAGAGTGGTCAATTACATCTTGACTCACGCACCGACTTCTGTATCCAAAAATCTTTCAATTCTGAATTAAAAATTCAGGTAGTCTGACACCAAAGCATAGTGAGCTGCTTGCAAGTCACTGTGGTAATCTCAAGTCGGAGAGATACTTATACCCATATCCCTTCGGAGTGACTCTTGATAGTAGAGTGCTCTGGAGTTGGTCACGTTCAGTGAAATATACTCTTCTGTTTCACCTGCATGCCATACCAGCATCTCCACGCTTCTTGGTTAAGAGAACAACCAACCTATATAGCACACAATGACCTACACTTGATATATCTATCATCCTAGTAATAGCATATCATTTGGTCATGAACTTATTTAAAGACTAAACGATAAATCCTCCTTTATTGATTCAAAATAGTCCTAAGGACTTTCATCATAATACAGAAGTTTGATATAGAAGATGTACAAGCTTATGATGAAAATTATCTAATAAATATTTTATTAATTAATTTATATATAATTACATTAAATAGCACAACCGTCAACAGGCTGACAATTGACTTTGGAACATATTTTCTAATAGAATCTTATCAGATAACATTTATTATTTTATAATTCATATATATGTATGGAGCACAATCATCTACAACCTAGATGATTGACTTTAGGATACAATTCTCAACAACTCCCACTTAGACTAAAGCCAATCAGATCGGTATCAAATACCCATCTTCTATTGGAGATCATCAATCTCATTAGATCCGATTGCTCTAGTTAATGGGTTGGCCAAGTTCTTCTTTCAATAGATCTTCCTAAGGTTGACTTTATTTCGATCTCATCGAACAAGGTGATTGCAATGTAGAAAATATTTGGTTCTCAGATGAAACATCAATTCTTCAGCTTGAGCTCTGACTCCAGTACTACTATCAATACAGAAGGACTAGACTATCAATAGAGGGTGCCACTCCATGCTCGTTGATGAACTTTCATAGCCTAACAACTTCTTTACCAGCATCAAATGCCGCAAAGAACTCCATATCACAAATAAAATTGGCTACTAACTATTGCATGAAATTTTTCCAGTATGTCGCTCCTCTTTTTAGGATAAAAATATAATCTGACACAATTTTGTCATTTCGATCCGACTAGAAACTAGAATCAATATTCCGTAAATTGTAAGTCAGACTCTCCATAAACAAGTCATTGGTCCTTAGTATTTCATAAATACTTAGGGATGGTTCTAACTTTCAAACCTTTATGAAAAATAAAGATGACAACCAAGCTTTTATTCCCTACAGTATAGGGATGTCATTCTCGATTAAGAGAATTTCATCCAAACAATAAAAAGAATATTTTTACAGAACTATCAGCCCATTTGTATATACAGAATTCTGTTTCATTCTCAATGAAATCATACTTTCAAAATATATATTCTAACTTCGAGAAGCTTGATTCAATCTGAATGGACTTGAGGATTGCCACAACAAAAATTTCTCATTATAGTCAATACTATAACTTTGATGAAATCCTTTGGCAATTGAATAGAATTAATAGGTCTCTATCTTTCCGTCTGTGCCTCTAATCTATCTAAAATCTACTCACACCCTATAGGTCTTATCCTTTTAGGTGAATCAACAAATATCCATACATCATTGATCTTCATGGACCTTATTTTACATTTAATGGCTCCAAGCCACTTCTCAAGGTTAGATCCCTATATTGCATCTGTATGGGAGATCAAATCTCCATCTCGAACATAAAAATCGAAGTAACTGTTCGGTTGATATGGTACTCTACCGTATCTACTCAAGGATGCCTTTACATCAAGCTTTGGATTTGATCTAATCAACTCTGATTCTATTGGTTTATGTTAGAGTTGGTTCTTCTACCTATCAAACTTCACCAAGCTTGGTCTTAACACATCAGTTTCTTCATCAAAAAACTTTTTTTCTAAAATGAATACCTTAAGATTCATGAACATTTCATGTCCATCAGGAAGGTAGAAAAAATATTCCTAAAATAATATTTATCAAATCAAGATCCAAGCTAGTCGATTTGTAATCATTCACATAAGCTCGACACTCCAAACGTTAAAGTAAGAGAGTATCAAATTATCCAAGTCCATATCCCATATGAAGTTTTGGTGATCAATTTGCTCAGAATATTTTTGAGCACATATCAAGTAGCCTCTAAAATATAACCTCAAGCACACCAACAAATCCCATAATGGATCGAATCATGTCTAACAAAGTTCAATTTCTCCTTTTAGACATCCTTTTAAATAGTGGTATCCCAGTAGAGGTCTATTGAGAGAGAAACCAATTCTCTTCAAGACATGTCAAAACTTACTGTAAAAATATTTACTTCATCAGTCAAATTGATGACTTCTAGTACTCTTTACAGTTTATTTTTCTACCTTATTACAGAATCGTTTGAACATTTCAATTGATTCAAACTTATGCTTCATAAGCAAGATGCACCTATGTCAAGATAGATTGTTAGAGAGATTTTAATGAAGTAGTAAGCCCTCTTCTGGCACTAATGTTCATGAGTGTAAATACATCAACATGTACCAAACTTAGAACATCGCTCACTCATTCATCCTTTCCAATAAAAGGTGACTAAGTCAACAATATCAAAGGCAGCTTCAGTGACATTATCTAATCTAGGATGCTAGTTAGAAGTATACTTTATACTAACAGACTGTGGTACTGAGTTTATATCATTTTTAATTATCTACTCATTATTGTAGTATCATTCAAATGATATTACAATAATCATTCCTATTAACACCATCAATAAGATTGGACAACAGTGACAATCACTTAAATGATATCTTCATAATTGAAAATAAGCTCAACAATTTCTAATGTTAAGACTAGTACAGACTTTCATGTCTTACATTCAGGAGTCTCTTACCATTTTTAAATCTTCTACTATCCTGAAATCTTTTGCAACTATTTACAAATATGACTTATACTGTCGATATCCTATATCCTGATAGTAGGATTACTAATAGAGAAGCTTCAAGGAGTTATCATATAACAATCTTGACCAGCAACTATTTGTGATTTCTCTTTAGCCTGTTTGGATTAGCCTGAGACTTCTTAATCAATTTATCCAAAAACTATACTCAACTTCTGATATTGGCTATCAAAACTAGGTCTGATAATATTTTCACTATCTAACAATGAAGAGAGCGATAATTTTTTAGTCATTTTTAAAAAGAGAATAATTGACCTATCAATATATAAACTACTTTAAACTTAAAGACTTGGAGTTTAGTCTAAAATTCTTCCACTATTTTATACAAATTGATAGTCTATATCTCCAATTTGAGGAATTACCTTAATTTCTTAGCGAATACTAGAATCCACACAGATTGCATATAAGCCTGAGGATGGCTCGATCAACCCATATGCACCTATGGATAGGTTCTCAATCAATTATTTATTCAAATAACATCTAGTATTTAATTTCATCCTAGATTTCATTTCAGTAGGCGATGAGCCTCCACTGAAAATCTCGATTAGGTCCAACCATTAACATGAACCTACTCAATGATTCTAGCCAAAGAATGATCAGCCTGAGGATGGTTTGATCAATCTGATCACCATCAGATAGCTCAACAGAGTCATCATATGATGAATGATAATTTCATCATTTAGAGAGAACACCAGACAATGGTGCCTATAATGTCAATCAAAAATAATAGACCCATTATCATTCACCTTAATAGGAGGCTATGATTTAGTTATCCCCATAACTAGCTCATTTTATGGACCTAATAATTTAAAAGATTTGATTAAATTTTTAGAAGATATCAGTTGACCTACAAGTCATAAATTCTTTCACTGACTTCACCAAGTTGTGAAAAAGATTAGTGACTAGTGGGTCCAATCGGTATGTCGTAGATCCTCCCACTGACTTCATCAAGTCATGAGAAGAACTAGAGACAAGTCGGTCCAACTGACAAATCGATCCAAGATACCTAAATCAGTCATACTAATTAACCTTAACAATATAGGTCAACTCGAGTCACCTAGAGATCTAATCAACCTAATAACTTGGGCTCAATCTTTGAGCCTCAATTAAGGTCTATTTGGTTTAATCAAAGATATAGACTCGATCAATTACAACTATTATTTTTGATCTAGAGCACCCTTGATCTAATCTAAATCAGCTATTGATTAGATTTGATCAACTATCCTTTGTAGTCTATTAAGTCTTTGATTCTAACCTTAGGTCTAACCCAATTAATAAGACCTAATTTGAGCTATCTCATGCCCCATATTTTATGCAATATCATTAGATTTTAATTATAATTCTAGATCTAAAATATATTTTTTAATTTTTAATTAAGTATAGTATCAATATGGGTTAAGATTATTAATTAAAATTATTTTAATTTTATAAAATAATTTTATATCAATTTTATATAAAATTTTTTGGTCTAAAAACTAGATCAGCTCACCCCTAAACTGAGTTGGCTCACTTCAGTGGGTCGACTAAGTCTGATACTTGATCAACTAACTGATCATGAATAGTAATCATTACTATTTGACCTGAGACAACTAGGTCGGATCAGTCAACACTGAGTCGATTAAAATAGGGACTGGGTCAACTGAGTTCAAAATTAGTCGGCTCAGTTGGCATGCCAATAGGTATCACATAGTTTTAGATCTAAAATTCTCGTATAAACTGAAATAAAATCAATCATAACAAACTTTAGATCATATCTAAATATTTTATGATTTTAAATTTTATTTTTATAATTAAAATAATTTTAATCATATAGATTAGATGTTTTATTTTTCATACAGTTAATGCTTTGTATCACATACAACAAATCCTAGGATTTCAACATCTAAAATTTTATAGAAAAATAAGTTCTTTCTTTCACATTCTTCTTCATGGGACCTCACAATGGCACCCCTACATGCCATGAAAAGTATTCTATTAATGGAAAGAGAGGGTCATGTAACCCTACTTGCTCCAATGATCGGACAGTCTGGTAATTATCCAATTCGAGTACTTTGCTACTCAGAAATCTAATCTAATTCACATATCATATATACAAAAATTTAGATCTAATCTAAATTATATTAGATCTGATTTTACATTAGATCATACTTAAAATTAGATCGTAACATATCTCATACATTGCTAAATCTAGATTTCAACTCTACATGCATATATATATTGAGAATTGTGTCTCAAAGTCAATCGTCAGTCTGTTAATAGTTGTGCTTATCATTATAATTATATATGAATTATTGAATTAATAAATATTATTTGATTTTTCATCACTATGTACATCTTATTAAACTCCTGTTATGTGATGAAGTCCTTAGACTATTTGATTCGATATAGGAGGATATATTATTTAGTCCTTAAATAAGTTTGTGATCAAATGATATGCTATTACTAGAATGATAGAAATATCAAGTGTAGGTGTTGTGTGCCATATAGGTTGGTTATCCTTTTAACCAATGAGCGTGGAGATGCTGGTATGGTATGCAGATAAAATATAGGAGTATATTTAACTAAACGTGACCACTCTAGAGTACTCTACCGTCAAGAGTCACTCTGAAGGGATATAGGTATAAGTGACCCTCCAATCTGAGATCACCATGGTGACTTGTAAGAAACTCACTATACTTTGGTATCGGACTACTTAAATTTCTAATTCAGCAATGAAAGATTTCTGGGCATAGTCAAGTACTTGTTAAGTCAGTGTGTGCATCAAGATGGAATTATCCCTCTGAATAAATAAAGTTAATATATCAGTATATTTCAATTCAGTAAAACTTTGGCTAGAGTAATCCATGTGATGAATTTTGAAAATTAAAATACAATATGGATGACCATATCAGGATTAGCAATTAAATCCTAGATCATCTTGAGTATTTGGATCAAAGAGATGAATTATACGGTAACTATATTCAAATAGATTCTTGAGTGTTGCTTAGCATACATTCGGTCTATCCAGATATCGGGTACCATTGTTAGATGGTTACTCCGATTGGTACAGAAATCAGTTTCTATGCTATCGACTTAGGTCTGAATCTATAGGGTCACATATATTAGAAGTTTCTCTCCAATCACTTGGCTAATCTGAAGAGTCCCAATCAATGGGGACTCTGGTGAAGAGTCTCGTTTGATGGGGACTCTGCTGAAGAGTTTCACTGGATAGGAACTCTAGAGAAGAGTCCCACTAGACTTGGACTCTATAATTAATGGAAGATTAATTAATAATTATATTACTAATTAGCTCAATTTGATTGAGCATTAAAGTCTAGATCAAGTTTGATTGAATTTGATTCAATCAGGTCAAGTCTGATTAGGTTATGAGATGACCTAATCGGTAAGGAAGAAATGATCCTAATTTGATCGGATCTATGGCTCAATTAATTTATTAATTTGATCAAATTTAATTAAGAATATAAGAGATTAATTAAATTAGATTTATTATATTTTATTTGGATCTAATTGGATTGGGTTTGAAAGAAATCTAATTGGTTAAACCTTAGAGTCCCAAATGAGTAAGACTCTATCCCTTGTGCCACCTAAATTATCTCATGCCTTTTCTCACCGTACAAAATTAGCTTATACATGAAAAAATTAGAAAATAATTTTTCTTTTATCGCTCATTAAGGATAAGAATTAATTGATTTTGATTTGAATTCAAATTAGTTTGAATTTTAACTTAAAACCTTATCCATATCCTTCTACACGTTGGCTGCTTTTGAAGGAGTCTATTGTGTATTAGAAAAGAAGATCTTTCCAACTAATTTTTATGCCTAATTTTCTTTGATAAGTCCCTCTTTAAGTTAGATAAGGGTGAGAAAAAGTTGGAGTCAAATTGAAATTCAAAAGAGTTTTAATTGCAACAAACTCCAGCCCTTATTCTGTTTTATCTGATTTGTGCGACAACCATAAAAAGATTATAATTTTGTGTGCCAAAAAAAAGAGAGCTTTTCACCATGAGATACTAGAGAGAAAGAAGGTCAAACATACTTCTTTAGGATGTAAAGATTGGGTGGGTTTTCTTCCTCCTTGGCATGAACAAAAGAGGAGACCGTTCTCTTGGGTGAGAGACCTAAAACTGTTCTAGAGTTTTGGGTGAGGGAAAAATCAAAGAGAAGAAAGTCTTCATCTAAATTTTTTTCACCATCCAGCATCCTTCTCTAATTTATCTTCGACATTATAAAGGTTCAAAATGATCGAAGAAGGAGATCAAGTCAGATCTATCATCAGAAGCTGACTGCGCGAGCTAGCACTCCCACGAAGGTCTGATCGATCTGAGGGGCTTCGTGTGGACCATCCATAGAGGTCGGATGCTTGTGCGGCTGCTCATCATCAGTGAGAGCTTTATACCATGTTTACCAATAGTGAAGATCATCAATCTGTGAAAAGGTCATGAGTTCTGAACTCTACCGATATAATCTAAAGGTTAGATCAAATTCAGAGCATCGATGTGATCGATGCAGTTTTCTATTTTATTTCAGACTTTATATATAAATTTTTTATATTATAGATCTTTAATGGTAGTTTAGATCTGATTTAAAGTATATTTAGAAGATTAAAATATTTTATCTTTTATTATTCTACTATAAAATTTTAAAAATACATGCTTTGAACTATCTGTTTCTTTTTCATATAGTATCGGAGCAAGATTTCTTATGACATGAATTTTTTGCATATAATTTGATTTTAATTATTTAGATTAGATCTAAATAGTTAATTTTAAATCTGAGTAGTATAATAATCTGATTGGATAGATCCTCATAGCCATCTGATCATAGAAAAAATCAAGATTTTACTATCCTATTTACCCATTCGATGGGATCTCCTATGATGTGTAGAGGTGCTGCATGATCTTTTCCATGATGATGAACAATAAAAAAAATTAAAATTTTATTTTAGATCTGAAATAATATATATTATATCTGAAATTAAAGTTTTGATCAATAGATGATTGATTGTAAAAATATTTTATAAAATTAAAAACTATTTTCAAATACCAAATCTGAACCCATATCAGCCCAAAACTTAATTGAGAATTAAATGATGTAGATTTGAGAATCAAAGATCTAAGGCATTAATTTCATAACTCATGGGTTAATGGGTTAGCTCAAGTCAAGTCCATTTAACTAGATTAGATCTAGAGTTAGAAATCATTGATAATGGACCATGTTAGTAATTGATCAAATCTAATTAAAAGTTAATTTTGATTGAGTCAATTTTTTTTTTTGATCAATTTCAATAGTTGTAGTTGGTCAAGTCCATGTCTTTGATTAGACCAATATGAACTTTGATTGTAGCTCCATGGTCGAATCTAAGTCTATAAGTTGATCAAATTGAAAGTGACTAACCAATTGGTGTTTAAGATAAGTATGGCGGCTTTGATCGATGGTCATTAATTGAGAGCTACTCGCATAAATTGAGTCTATATCGAGTTAATAGCATATCCCTCCCATCGATCTCACTTACCTGGCCAACATGGTGAATCATATTTTGATTAGATCACTTAATGCTTGGAGTTGATCTATACTAACTAGAAAATCAGTATGACTGATTTAGGTGTCCCTAGTTCAACTTATCTTGAGTCCTCTTTATGACTTGGTGAAGCCAATAGGAGGATTCATGACTGATTGGCTGGACTAGTTTATACCTGATCTTCTTAAATCTGACTCGGTGAAGTCAGTGGGAGGATTAAGATTAACTGATCAAGTCTCATCTCATCTCTCAATTCAACTAATTAAATCCTCTAAAATTGTTAGGTCTCTAAAATGAAATAGTTATGGTGATAACTAGATCATAGCCTCTTATTAAGTTGGATGATAATGAGTCCAATGATTTAAATGATCATTGGAGGCGCTACACGCCTGGTGCTCATCTAGCTGTCAAAATTATCATTCATAATATGTTATTTTAGTTATGTCTTTCTGATGATGGTCAGGTTGGCCAAGCCACACTCGAGCCTGATCATTCATTTTTTAGATATACTAAATTCTGACATGTTAATGGTTGGACCTAACCAGAACTTTTAGTGGAGGCACCACACGCTTGCTGAAGAGGTGTCTGGAGCAAAATTTAATACTAAAAATTATTTGATGAAATAATTGGTTAAGAACCTACCCATGGGTACACAAAGATTGGCCGAGCCACACTCGTGCCCATGTGCAGTCCATGTGGATTCTAGTACCCACTAAGAAATTAGTATAATTTTTTGAATTGAAGGTAGAGGCTATCAATTCGAATAAAATGGTGGAAGAACCTTTAGACTAAAATCTATATCTTTAGGCTTAATCAATTCATATACTAATTAGGTTCTGATTTTTCTTCTACAGTTATAGCCACCTCCTTGTCCCTTCGATCACTATTAAATAGTAATAAATTGATGGGATCATATTTCGATAGCTGGTATCGAAAGCTTAAAATAGTCCTAAAGCATGAACAGATCTTGTATGTATTGACAAATCCGACATCCGAGGAGCCAGCTCCGAATGCACGTAACATAATTAGAGACACTTATCGAAAGTGGCTCAATGATTGAACTACGATTCATTGTATTATGCTGGTGGCGATAAATGATGAGTTTAGCTATCATTTCTAGAATACTCAGCCATAGGATATGTTGCAAATATTGAATGAGTTCTTTGGCACACCCGATGATATTGAGAGGCACAAGACTAGTTGTGCCATCTTCAACATTCGAATGAGGAAAGGAGCATCAGTCACTGATCATGTATTATACATGATCAAGATGATTAAGTACCTAAACAAGCTCAGCTTTCTCCTGCATGAGCAGTTGGAAAAAAATACTATTCTGAACTCTCTACCCAAGTTCTACCTCTATTTTCTTACTCATTTTTGAATGACAAAGCCTATAGTTAACTACCACGGTTTACTGAGGTTACTGCAAAACTTTGAGAAGGATCACTAGCTCCAAAAGGAGTCGGTGAATGTTGTGGGAGGATCTTCTTCTAGACGTCGATCCTTTAAGAAAAGAAAGAAGAACAAGAAAATGGTGCAAAGTGCTGGGGCACTCAAACCCAGTCAGACCAAGAAACCCAAGTTCGACCAAAGTCAGACGAAATACTTCTACTGCAAGAAGCAGGGGCACTAAAAAAAAATTATCCTCAATACATTGCCTCTCTGGATCTGAACAGATCGAGAAAGAAGCAAGTTATTGCTGGACAAGGTAATTATATGATAACATCTTGTAATTTCTCAATTTATGATTTCACTACCTAGGTATTAGATACCGAAAGCTCTTTAAATATTTATAATTCATTGCAGGGTCTACAAGTTAGTAGGAGATTTGAAGAAGATGAAAGATTCTTTAATGTTGGAGATGAAAGATTAGTTTCAGTTCTAGCGTTATGGACTATTAAGCTAGTATTCAAATTTAATGTAATTGTTCTAAGTGAATATCACTTTTATCCTTCTTTTTTATTAAATATTATTTCTGTAGGCCTTTTGGCCATGTACGGCTATGAAATTTTAATAAAAAAATAATTTTAATATTATTATGAATAGTGTTAATGTGATGAATGGATAACTAAATAATGATATTTACATATTATCACAACCTGTTAGTGCAATGTACACATCCAACAAACATCCTAGAATTAGTGATGTCTCTGATATCTACCTTTGGTATTGTAGGTTAGGTCATGTTAACAAGAACAGAATAAACAGATTGACATAAGAGAAAATCTTCGAAGTCAATGATTGTAAATCACTCCCAACTTGTGAGTCCTATCTTTTTGAAAAAATGACTAAATTATCTTTTACTGAAAAAAGTAAGTGAGCCAGTAAAGTTCTAAGTCTGATATATACTGATATATGTGGACCTATGAACACTAGTGCCAGAGATGGATATTATTATTTTATTATATTTATAGATGACCTATCAAGGTATGAGTACATCTACTTAATGACACATAAGTCAAAATCATTTGAAATGTTCAAACGATTTTGTAATGAAGTAGAGAAATAAACTGAAAAGAGTATTAAAACTCTTCGATCCGATCAAGAAGAGAATACCTCTCTAGTGAGTTTCTGACATACTTAGAAGAGAATGAAATTCTCTCACAATGGACTCCTCCTAGAACACCACAGCATAATGGTGTATCGAAAGAGAGGAATCGAACCCTGTTAGACATGGTTCAATTCATGATTGGCTTTGCAAGTCTGTCGATTTTTTTTTGGAGATAGGCACTCGAGTTCGCTTATTATATTTTAAATAAAATTTTGAGTAAGTCTGTAAGTAAAATACCATATGAGATGTGGACAAGACGTAAGCCAGCACTCTCTCACCTGAGGATTTGAGGATGTTCGGCTTATGTCAAACGATTGAAAATTGACAAGCTTGGACCTAGGTCTGATAAATATCTATTTATAGGGTATCCAAAAGAGATCAAGGGATATTACTTCTACCTTGCTGACGAATAGAAGGTGTTCATCAGCAATAGGACTGTCTTTTTAGAAAAAAAATTCCTTGGTGAAGAAACTAATGCCTCAAAGCTTGAACTTGATGAAGTTCGATTGGTAGAAAAACTGACACAATCTAGTAAATCCATAGAGTCAGACTTGATTAGATCAAATTAGGAATCTATTGTAGAAATATCTTTAAGAGGATCCAGTAGAGTACGTATCAACCGGATAGATACTATGATTTCTTAGTCCAAAATGGAGATCTAGTTGAACTCGATGAGAACAATGAGGATCCGATCACCTATATGGATGCAATGCAGAGGTCTGACTCCGATAAGTGGTTGGAAGCCATGAAATCTGAAATGGAGTCCATGAAAATCAATAATATATGGACATTGGTTAACCCACTTGAAGGGGTAAAATCTATAGGGTGTAAGTGGATCTTCAAAAAAAAGAGAAGCGTAGACGGGAAGATGGAGACCTATAAAGCCTGTCTGGTTGCCAAGGGTTACCGTGAGCATTATGATATTGACTATGATGAGATATTTTCTCCTATGACAATGTCCAAATCTATTCGAATTATGCTTGCGATAGCAGTACATCTGTACTATAAAATCTGACAAATGGATATGAAAATAGCCTTCCTAAATGGAGAGCTAGAAGAAGAGGTGTATATAATACAACTTGAAAGTTTTACATCCACAGATGAGTCTAAGGTGTGCAAGCTTCAAATGTCCATCTATGGACTTAAGCAAGCATCTCAGAGTTAGAACATGCATTTTGATAAAGTAATCAGAATGTATGGCTTCATTAAGAATGGAGAGAAATCCTACATATACAAATAGATTAATAACTCTATGGTAGTATTTTTTATTTTGTATGTCGATAATATTCTCTTAATCAAAAATGACATCCCTGCATTATAGAAATAAAAGTTGGTTGTCATCATAGTTCTCCATAAAAGATTTGGGAGAAGCATCCTTTATCCTTGGAATGAAGATCTATAAAGATAGATCTAAAAAGTTGCTTGAATTATCTCAGTCGACGTACATTGATATTGTGCTAAAAAGGTTCAGCATGGAGAATTTCAAGAAAGGCTATCTTTTGATAGGCTAAAGAATTTCTCTCTCAAAGAGTGATTGTCCGACAACTCCTCAAGAAAGAGAGCAAATGAGTAGAATTCAATATGCTTCGGCAATGAGATTTATTATCTATGCCATGACATATACACGATCAGATGTGGTATAGTCATTAGGAGTAGTGAGCAGATACCAGTCCAATCCAGGTGAGAATCACTGGAAGGTCGTAAAGACTATCCTTAAATATTTAAGAAATACTAAGGATTAGTGGCTTATCTATGGAGAATCTGACTTAAAACTTGTGAGGTTTACTGACTCCATTTTTAGTCAGATCATAATAACAGCAAAAATATGTCAGGATATATTTATACCCTAAATGGTGGAGCAATCTGCTGAAAAATTTCAAGCAGCACACTGCAGCCGACTCTACTTGTGAGGCAGAATATATCGCAGCATCCGATACTGCGAAGGAAGTTGTGTGGCTACGAAAGTTCATCAATGAGCTTAGAGTGGCACCCTCTCTTGATGGCCCTATCTTGTTATACTACGATAGTACTGGTGCCATTGCTCAAGCAAAGGAACCGAAATCACATCAACAGACCAAGCACATTCTGCGTCGCTACCACTTGATCTGAGAGATCGTGGATCGAGGTGATGTCGAGCTTCAAAAGATTGATAAAAAGAAAAACTTGATCGATCCATTTACTAAAACCCTCAACGTCAAAGAGTTTGAAGATTACAAATCAAAGATGGGTATATGATACCGCACCGATTAGCTTTAGTCTAAGTGAGAGTTGTTGGAAATTGTGTCTCAAAGTCAATCGTCAGTCTGTTGAGGTTGTGCTTATCATTGTAATTGTATATAAATTATTGAATTGATAAATATTATTTAATTTTTCATCACTGTGTATATCTCATTTTGAACTCCTGTTATGTGATGAAGTCCTTAGGACTATTTGATTCGATATAGGAGAATATATCATTTAGTCCTTAAATGAGTTCATGATCAAATGATATGCTATTACTATGATGATAGATATATCAAGTATAGATCGTTGTGTGCCATATAGCTTGATTGTTCTCTTAACCAAGGAGTGTGAAGATACTGGTATGGCATGTAGGTGAAATATAAGAGTACATTTCACTGAACGTGACCAACTTCAGAGTACTCTGCTATCAAGAGTCGCTCCAAATGGATATAGGTATAAGTGTCCCTCTGATCTAGATCATCACAGTGACTTACAAGCAACTCACTATGCTTTGGTGCCAGGCTATCTAAATTTTTAATTCAGTGATGAAAGATTTTTGGGCATAGTTAAGTACTTGTGAAGTCAGTGTGCGAGTCAAGATGGAATTGACTCCTTCAAATAAGTAGGAGTTATTATATCAATATGTTTCAATTCAGTAAAACCTTGGCCGGGGTAATCCATGTGATGGATTTTAAAATTGAAATACAATACGGATGGTCATATCAGGATTGGCAGTTAAATCCTAGGTCATCTTGAGCATTTGAGTCAAAGGGATGAATTATATAGTAACTATATTCAAATAGGTTCTTGAGTGTTGCTTAGCATACATTTGGCCTATCCAGACGTCGGGTACCATTGCTAGATGATTACTCTGATTGATACAAAAATCAGTTTCTATGCTACCGACTTAGGTTTGAACCTATGGGGTCACATATATTAAAAATTTCTCTTGGATCACTTGGCTAATCTGAAGAGTCTTAGTCAATGGAGACTCTGGTGAAGAGTCCAATTTAACGAGGACTCTGCTGAAGAGTCCCACTGGATGGGGACTCTAGAGAAGAGTCCCACTAAACTTGGACTCTATTATTAATAGAAGATTAATTAGTGATTATCTTATTAATTAGCTTAATTTAATTAAGTATTAAATCTGATCAAGTCTGATTGAATTTGATTTAATCAAGGTCAAGTCTAATTAGGTTATGAGATGACCTAATCGGTAAAGAGAAATGATCCTGATTTGATTGAATCTATGACTCAATTAATTTATTAATTTGATCAAATTTAATTGAAATTATAAGAGCCTAATTAGATTAGATTATCATATTTTATTTGGTCTAATTGGATTGAGTTTGAAAGAAATCCAATTGGTTAAATCCTAGAGTCCCAAATGAGTAGGACTCTATCCCTTGCACCACCTAAATTGTCTCACACCTTTTCTCACTACACAAAATCAGTTTATACATGAGAAAACCAAAACATAATTCTTCTTTTGTCACTTATTAAGGATAGAAATTGATTGATTTTGATTTGAATTCAAATTAGTTTGAATTTCAACTTAAAACCTTATCCATATCCTTCCACACATTGGCTGCTTTTGAAGGGTCTATTGTGTAGAGAAAAGGAGGTCTTCTCAATTGATTTTCATACCAATTTTTTTATAAGTCACTCTTTAAGTTAAATAAGGGTGAGAAAATGTTAGAGTCAAATTGAAATTTCAAAAGAGTTTGAATTGCAAAAATCCAGCCCTTATCCTGTTTTATCTGGTTGTGCGACAACCATAAAAAGGCCAAATTTTATATGCCAAAGAAGAGAGCTCTTCACCACAAGATATTAGAGAGAAAGAGGGTTAAAAAACTTCTTTAAATGTGAGGATTGGGTGGGTTTCTTCTCCTCTGGCATGAACAAAGAGGAGACCATTCTCCTTTAGGGTGAGAGACCTAAAACTGTTCTAGATTTTTGGGTG